>NC_059189.1:10476018-10619393 GCF_020631705.1 Daphnia magna | reverse complement strand
TTCCCACTTTTGTCAAAATCTGCAAAAACGGACATCTCTTGGAATTCAATAAAAATTACACTGTATACACAAAATTGAACGCTGATTTTGATAGTAGTATAAGTTTTCCCGTGGGCTGAGTAATTAACGAAATTTACGTAACAAAAGTGCAATTCGCTTTTATCTTCCGTTTTCTACCTAAATTTAAAAAACTAGAAGTGCTAAGCAAAAATAAACCTGATTTTCGGAATTCTCGTTCAATTTTGAGTGGAAATCATGTATTTTTACCTAAATCTAGAATTTAGCCAAAATTGAAAAAGTGGGAAGGGTATAGCCTTCCCACTTTTGTCAAAATCTGCAAAAACGGACATCTCTTGGAATTCAATAAAAATTACACTGTATACACAAAATTGAACGCTGATTTTGATAGTAGTATAAGTTTTCCCGTGGGCTGAGTAATTAACGAAATTTACGTAACCAAAGTTCAATTGGCGCAACAACTTTTATCTTCCGTTTTCTACCTAAATTTAAAAACTAGAAGTGCTAGGCAAAAATAAACCTGATTTTCGGAATTCTCGTTCAATTTTGAGTGGAAATCATGTATTTTTACCTAAATCTAGAATTTAGCCAAAATTGAAAAAGTGGGAAGGGTATAGCCTTCCCACTTTTGTCAAAATCTGCAAAAACGGACATCTCTTGGAATTCAATAAAAATTACACTGTATACACAAAATTGAACGCTGATTTTGATAGTAGTATAAGTTTTCCCGTGGGCTGAGTAATTAACGAAATTTACGTAACAAAAGTGCAATTCGCTTTTATCTTCCGTTTTCTACCTAAATTAAAAAACTAGAAGTGCTAAGCAAAAAATAAACCTGATTTTCGGAATTCTCGTTCAATTTTGAGTGGAAATCATGTATTTTTACCTAAATCTAGAATTTAGCCAAAATTGAAAAAGTGGGAAGGGTATACGCCTTCCCACTTTTGTCAAAATCTGCAAAAACGGACATCTCTCCTGGAATTCAATAAAAATTACACTGTATACACAAAATTGAACGCTGATTTTGATAGTAGTATAAGTTTTCCCGTGGGCTGAGTAATTAACGAAATTTACGTAACAAAAGTGCAATTCGCTTTTTATCTTCCGTTTTCTACCTAAATTTAAAAAAACTAGAAGTGCTAGGCAAAAATAAACCTGATTTTCGGAATTCTCGTTCAATTTTGAGTGGAAATCATGTATTTTTACCTAAATCTAGAATTTAGCCAAAATTGAAAAAGTGGGAAGGGTATAGCCTTCCCACTTTTGTCAAAATCTGCAAAAACGGACATCTCTTGGAATTCAATAAAAATTACACTGTATACACAAAATTGAACGCTGATTTTGATAGTAGTATAAGTTTTCCCGTGGGCTGAGTAATTAACGAAATTTACGTAACAAAAGTGCAATTCGCTTTTATCTTCCGTTTTCTACCTAAATTTAAAAAACTAGAAGTGCTAAGCAAAAATAAACCTGATTTTCGGAATTCTCGTTCAATTTTGAGTGGAAATCATGTATTTTTACCTAAATCTAGAATTTAGCCAAAATTGAAAAAGTGGGAAGGGTATAGCCTTCCCACTTTTGTCAAAATCTGCAAAAACGGACATCTCTTGGAATTCAATAAAAATTACACTGTATACACAAAATTGAACGCTGATTTTGATAGTAGTATAAGTTTTCCCGTGGGCTGAGTAATTAACGAAATTTACGTAACAAAAGTGCAATTGGCGCAACAACTTTTATCTTCCGTTTTCTACCTAAATTTAAAAACTAGAAGTGCTAGGCAAAAATAAACCTGATTTTCGGAATTCTCGTTCAATTTTGAGTGGAAATCATGTATTTTTACCTAAATCTAGAATTTAGCCAAAATTGAAAAAGTGGGAAGGGTATAGCCTTCCCACTTTTTATCAAAATCTGCAAAAAGGGACATCTCTTGGAATTCAATAAAAATTACACTGTATACACAAAATTGAACGCTGATTTTGATAGTAGTATAAGTTTTCCCGTGGGCTGAGTAATTAACGAAATTTACGTAACCAAAGTTCAATTGGCGCAACAACTTTTTATCTTCCGTTTTCTACCTAAATTTAAAAACTAGAAGTGCTAGGCCAAAATAAACCTGATTTTCGGAATTCTCGTTCAATTTTGAGTGGAAATCATGTATTTTTACCTAAATCTAGAATTTAGCCAAAATTGAAAAAGTGGGAAGGGTATAGCCTTCCCACTTTTGTCAAAATCTGCAAAAACGGACATCTCTTGGAATTCAATAAAAATTACACTGTATACACAAAATTGAACGCTGATTTTGATAGTAGTATAAGTTTTCCCGTGGGCTGAGTAATTAACGAAATTTACGTAACAAAAGTGCAATTGGCGCAACAACTTTTATCTTCCGTTTTCTACCTAAATTTAAAAAACTAGAAGTGCTAGGCAAAAATAAACCTGATTTTCGGAATTCTCGTTCAATTTTGAGTGGAAATCATGTATTTTTACCTAAATCTAGAATTTAGCCAAAATTGAAAAAGTGGGAAGGGTATAGCCTTCCCACTTTTGTCAAAATCTGCAAAAACGGACATCTCTTGGAATTCAATAAAAATTACACTGTATACACAAAATTGAACGCTGATTTTGATAGTAGTATAAGTTTTCCCGTGGGCTGAGTAATTAACGAAATTTACGTAACCAAAAGTTCAATTGGCGCAACAACTTTTATCTTCCGTTTTCTACCTAAATTTAAAAACTAGAAGTGCTAGGCAAAAATAAACCTGATTTTCGGAATTCTCGTTCAATTTTGAGTGGAAATCATGTATTTTTACCTAAATCTAGAATTTAGCCAAAATTGAAAAAGTGGGAAGGGTATAGCCTTCCCACTTTTGTCAAAATCTGCAAAAACGGACATCTCTTGGAATTCAATAAAAATTACACTGTATACACAAAATTGAACGCTGATTTTGATAGTAGTATAAGTTTTCCCGTGGGCTGAGTAATTAACGAAATTTACGTAACAAAAGTGCAATTGCGCAAAATTTTATCTTCCGTTTTCTACCTAAATTTAAAAACTAGAAGTGCTAGGCAAAAATAAACCTGATTTTCGGAATTCTCGTTCAATTTTGAGTGGAAATCATGTATTTTTACCTAAATCTAGAATTTAGCCAAAATTGAAAAAGTGGGAAGGGTATAGCCTTCCCACTTTTGTCAAAATCTGCAAAAACGGACATCTCTTGGAATTCAATAAAAATTACACTGTATACACAAAATTGAACGCTGATTTTGATAGTAGTATAAGTTTTCCCGTGGGCTGAGTAATTAACGAAATTTACGTAACAAAAGTGCAATATCTTTTATCTTCCGTTTTCTACCTAAATTTAAAAAACTAGAAGTGCTAAGCAAAAATAAACCTGATTTTCGGAATTCTCGTTCAATTTTGAGTGGAAATCATGTATGTTTTTTACCTAAATCTAGAATTTAGCCAAAAATGAAAAAGTGGGAAGGGTATAGCCTCCCCACTTCTTTGTCAAAATCTGCAAAAACGGACATCTCTTGGAATTCAATAAAAATTACACTGTATACACAAAATTGAACGCTGATTTTGATAGTAGTATAAGTTTTCCCGTGGGCTGAGTAATTAACGAAATTTACGTAACAAAAGTGCAATTCGCAAAACTTTTTATCTTCCGTTTTCTACCTAAATTTAAAAAACTAGAAGTGCTAGGCAAAAATAAACCTGATTTTCGGAATTCTCGTTCAATTTTGAGTGGAAATCATGTATTTTTACCTAAATCTAGAATTTAGCCAAAAATGAAAAAGTGGGAAGGGTATAGCCTTCCCACTTTTGTCAAAATCTGCAAAAACGGACATCTCTTGGAATTCAATAAAAATTACACTGTATACACAAAATTGAACGCTGATTTTGATAGTAGTATAAGTTTTCCCGTGGGCTGAGTAATTAACGAAATTTACGTAACAAAAGTGCAATTCGCTTTTTTATCTTCCGTTTTCTACCTAAATTTAAAAAACTAGAAGTGCTAGAGCAAAAATAAACCTGATTTTCGGAATTCTCGTTCAATTTTGAGTGGAAATCATGTATTTTTACCTAAATCTAGAATTTAGCCAAAATTGAAAAAGTGGGAAGGGTATAGCCTTCCCACTTTTGTCAAAATCTGCAAAAACGGACATCTCTTGGAATTCAATAAAAATTACACTGTATACACAAAATTGAACGCTGATTTTGATAGTAGTATAAGTTTTCCCGTGGGCTGAGTAATTAACGAAATTTACGTAACAAAAGTGCAATTCGCTTTTATCTTCCGTTTTCTACCTAAATTTAAAAAACTAGAAGTGCTAGGCAAAAATAAACCTGATTTTCGGAATTCTCGTTCAATTTTGAGTGGAAATTATGTATTTTTACCTAAATCTAGAATTTAGCCAAAATTGAAAAAGTGGGAAGGGTATAGCCTTCCCACTTTTGTCAAAATCTGCAAAAACGGACATCTCTTGGAATTCAATAAAAATTACACTGTATACACAAAATTGAACGCTGATTTTGATAGTAGTATAAGTTTTCCCGTGGGCTGAGTAATTAACGAAATTTACGTAACAAAAGTGCAATTCGCTTTTATCTTCCGTTTTCTACCTAAATTAAAAAAACTAGAAGTGCTAGGCAAAAATAAACCTGATTTTCGGAATTCTCGTTCAATTTTGAGTGGAAATCATGTATTTTTACCTAAATCTAGAATTTAGCCAAAATTGAAAAAGTGGGAAGGGTATAGCCTTCCCACTTTTGTCAAAATCTGCAAAAACGGACATCTCTTGGAATTCAATAAAAATTTACACTGTATACACAAAATTGAACGCTGATTTTGATAGTAGTATAAGTTTTCCCGTGGGCTGAGTAATTAACGAAATTTACGTAACAAAAGTGCAATTCGCTTTTATCTTCCGTTTTCTACCTAAATTTAAAAAACTAGAAGTGCTAGGCAAAAATAAACCTGATTTTCGGAATTCTCGTTCAATTTTGAGTGGAAATTCATGTATTTTTACCTAAATCTAGAATTTAGCCAAAATTGAAAAAGTGGGAAGGGTATAGCCTTCCCACTTTTGTCAAAATCTGCAAAAACGGACATCTCTTGGAATTCAATAAAAATTACACTGTATACACAAAATTGAACGCTGATTTTGATAGTAGTATAAGTTTTCCCGTGGGCTGAGTAATTAACGAAATTTACGTAACAAAAGTGCAATTCGCTTTTATCTTCCGTTTTCTACCTAAATTTAAAAAACTAGAAGTGCTAGGCAAAAATAAACCTGATTTTCGGAATTCTCGTTCAATTTTGAGTGGAAATCATGTATTTTTACCTAAATCTAGAATTTAGCCAAAATTGAAAAAGTGGGAAGGGTATAGCCTTCCCACTTTTGTCAAAATCTGCAAAAACGGACATCTCTTGGAATTCAATAAAAATTACACTGTATACACAAAATTGAACGCTGATTTTGATAGTAGTATAAGTTTTCCCGTGGGCTGAGTAATTAACGAAATTTACGTAACCAAAGTTCAATTGGCGCAACAACTTTTATCTTCCGTTTTCTACCTAAATTTAAAAACTAGAAGTGCTAGGCAAAAATAAACCTGATTTTCGGAATTCTCGTTCAATTTTGAGTGGAAATCATGTATTTTTACCTAAATCTAGAATTTAGCCAAAATTGAAAAAGTGGGAAGGGTATAGCCTTCCCACTTTTGTCAAAATCTGCAAAAACGGACATCTCTTGGAATTCAATAAAAATTACACTGTATACACAAAATTGAACGCTGATTTTGATAGTAGTATAAGTTTTCCCGTGGGCTGAGTAATTAACGAAATTTACGTAACAAAAGTGCAATTCGCTTTTATCTTCCGTTTTCTACCTAAATTTAAAAAACTAGAAGTGCTAGGCAAAAATAAACCTGATTTTCGGAATTCTCGTTCAATTTTGAGTGGAAATCATGTATTTTTACCTAAATCTAGAATTTAGCAAAAAATTGAAAAAGTGGGAAGGGTATAGCCTTCCCACTTTTGTCAAAATCTGCAAAAACGGACATCTCTTGGAATTCAATAAAAATTACACTGTATACACAAAATTGAACGCTGATTTTGATAGTAGTATAAGTTTTCCCGTGGGGGCTGAGTAATTAACGAAATTTACGTAACAAAAGTGCAATTGGCGCAACAACTTTTATCTTCCGTTTTCTACCTAAATTTAAAAAACTAGAAGTGCTAGGCAAAAATAAACCTGATTTTCGGAATTCTCGTTCAATTTTGAGTGGAAAATCATGTATTTTTACCTAAATCTAGAATTTAGCCAAAATTGAAAAAGGGAAGGGTATAGCCTTCCCACTTTTGTCAAAATCTGCAAAAACGGACATCTCTTGGAATTCAATAAAAATTACACTGTATACACAAAATTGAACGCTGATTTTGATAGTAGTATAAGTTTTCCCGGTGGGCTGAGTAATTAACGAAATTACGTAAGTAAACAAAGTGCAATTGGGCAACAACTTTTATCTTCCGTTTTCTACCTAAATTTAAAAAACTAGAAGTGCTAGGCAAAAATAAACCTGATTTTCGGAATTCTCGTTCAATTTTGAGTGGAAATCATGTATTTTTACCTAAATCTAGAATTTAGCCAAAATTGAAAAAGTGGGAAGGGTATAGCCTTCCCACTTTTGTCAAAATCTGCAAAAACGGACATCTCTTGGAATTCAATAAAAATTACACTGTATACACAAAATTGAACGCTGATTTTGATAGTAGTATAAGTTTTCCCGTGGGCTGAGTAATTAACGAAATTTACGTAACCAAAGTTCAATTGGCGCAACAACTTTTATCTTCCGTTTTCTACCTAAATTTAAAAACTAGAAGTGCTAGGCAAAAATAAACCTGATTTTCGGAATTCTCGTTCAATTTTGAGTGGAAATCATGTATTTTTACCTAAATCTAGAATTTAGCCAAAATTGAAAAAGTGGGAAGGGTATAGCCTTCCCACTTTTGTCAAAATCTGCAAAAACGGACATCTCTTGGAATTCAATAAAAATTACACTGTATACACAAAATTGAACGCTGATTTTGATAGTAGTATAAGTTTTCCCGTGGGCTGAGTAATTAACGAAATTTACGTAACAAAAGTGCAATTCGCTTTTATCTTCCGTTTTCTACCTAAATTTAAAAAACTAGAAGTGCTAGGCAAAAATAAACCTGATTTTCGGAATTCTCGTTCAATTTTGAGTGAAAATCATGTATTTTTACCTAAATCTAGAATTTAGCCAAAATTGAAAAAGTGGGAAGGGTATAGCCTTCCCACTTTTGTCAAAATCTGCAAAAACGGACATCTCTTGGAATTCAATAAAAATTACACTGTATACACAAAATTGAACGCTGATTTTGATAGTAGTATAAGTTTTCCCGTGGGCTGAGTAATTAACGAAATTTACGTAACAAAAGTGCAATTCGCTTTTATCTTCCGTTTTCTACCTAAAATTAAAAAACTAGAAGTGCTAAGCAAAAAAAAAACCTGATTTTCGGAATTCTCGTTCAATTTTGAGTGGAAATCATGTATTTTTACCTAAATCTAGAATTTAGCCAAAATTGAAAAAGTGGGAAGGGTATAGCCTTCCCACTTTTGTCAAAATCTGCAAAAACGGACATCTCTTGGAATTCAATAAAAATTACACTGTATACACAAAATTGAACGCTGATTTTGATAGTAGTATAAGTTTTCCCGTGGGCTGAGTAATTAACGAAATTTACGTAACCAAAGTTCAATTGGCGCAACAACTTTTATCTTCCGTTTTCTACCTAAATTTAAAAACTAGAAGTGCTAGGCAAAAATAAACCTGATTTTCGGAATTCTCGTTCAATTTTGAGTGGAAATCATGTATTTTTACCTAAATCTAGAATTTAGCCAAAATTGAAAAAGTGGGAAGGGTATAGCCTTCCCACTTTTGTCAAAATCTGCAAAAACGGACATCTCTTGGAATTCAATAAAAATTACACTGTATACACAAAATTGAACGCTGATTTTGATAGTAGTATAAGTTTTCCCGTGGGCTGAGTAATTAACGAAATTTACGTAACCAAAGTTCAATTGGCGCAACAACTTTTATCTTCCGTTTTCTACCTAAATTTAAAAACTAGAAGTGCTAGGCAAAAATAAACCTGATTTTCGGAATTCTCGTTCAATTTTGAGTGGAAATCATGTATTTTTACCTAAATCTAGAATTTAGCCAAAATTGAAAAAGTGGGAAGGGTATAGCCTTCCCACTTTTGTCAAAATCTGCAAAAACGGACATCTCTTGGAATTCAATAAAAATTACACTGTATACACAAAATTGAACGCTGATTTTGATAGTAGTATAAGTTTTCCCGTGGGCTGAGTAATTAACGAAATTTACGTAACCAAAGTTCAATTGGCGCAACAACTTTTATCTTCCGTTTTCTACCTAAATTTAAAAACTAGAAGTGCTAGGCAAAAATAAACCTGATTTTCGGAATTCTCGTTCAATTTTGAGTGGAAATCATGTATTTTTACCTAAATCTAGAATTTAGCCAATATTGAAAAAGTGGGAAGGGTATAGCCTTCCCACTTTTGTCAAAATCTGCAAAAACGGACATCTCTTGGAATTCAATAAAAATTACACTGTATACACAAAATTGAACGCTGATTTTGATAGTAGTATAAGTTTTCCCGTGGGCTGAGTAATTAACGAAATTTACGTAACAAAAGTGCAATTCGCTTTTATCTTCCGTTTTCTACCTAAATTTAAAAAACTAGAAGTGCTAGGCAAAAATAAACCTGATTTTCGGAATTCTCGTTCAATTTTGAGTGAAAATCATGTATTTTTACCTAAATCTAGAATTTAGCCAAAATTGAAAAAGTGGGAAGGGTATAGCCTTCCCACTTTTGTCAAAATCTGCAAAAACGGACATCTCTTGGAATTCAATAAAAATTACACTGTATACACAAAATTGAACGCTGATTTTGATAGTAGTATAAGTTTTCCCGTGGGCTGAGTAATTAACGAAATTTACGTAACAAAAGTGCAATTCGCTTTTATCTTCCGTTTTCTACCTAAAATTAAAAAACTAGAAGTGCTAAGCAAAAAAAAACCTGATTTTCGGAATTCTCGTTCAATTTTGAGTGGAAATCATGTATTTTTACCTAAATCTAGAATTTAGCCAAAATTGAAAAAGTGGGAAGGGTATAGCCTTCCCACTTTTGTCAAAATCTGCAAAAACGGACATCTCTTGGAATTCAATAAAAATTACACTGTATACACAAAATTGAACGCTGATTTTGATAGTAGTATAAGTTTTCCCGTGGGCTGAGTAATTAACGAAATTTACGTAACCAAAGTTCAATTGGCGCAACAACTTTTATCTTCCGTTTTCTACCTAAATTTAAAAACTAGAAGTGCTAGGCAAAAATAAACCTGATTTTCGGAATTCTCGTTCAATTTTGAGTGGAAATCATGTATTTTTACCTAAATCTAGAATTTAGCCAAAATTGAAAAAGTGGGAAGGGTATAGCCTTCCCACTTTTGTCAAAATCTGCAAAAACGGACATCTCTTGGAATTCAATAAAAATTACACTGTATACACAAAATTG
This sequence comes from Daphnia magna, assembly GCF_020631705.1. NCBI lineage: Eukaryota > Metazoa > Arthropoda > Branchiopoda > Diplostraca > Daphniidae > Daphnia > Daphnia magna. Next base: position 10,609,739 of record NC_059189.1, on the reverse strand, counting down.
AACGCTGATTTTGATAGTAGTATAAGTTTTCCCGTGGGCTGAGTAATTAACGAAATTTACGTAACCAAAGTGCAATTGGCGCAACAACTTTTATCTTCCGTTTTCTACCTAAATTTAAAAACTAGAAGTGCTAGGCAAAAATAAACCTGATTTTCGGAATTCTCGTTCAATTTTGAGTGGAAATCATGTATTTTTACCTAAATCTAGAATTTAGCCAAAATGAAAAAGTGGGAAGGGTATAGCCTTCCCCACTTTTGTCAAAATCTGCAAAAACGGACATCTCTTGGAATTCAATAAAAATTACACTGTATACACAAAATTGAACGCTGATTTTGATAGTAGTATAAGTTTTCCCGTGGGCTGAGTAATTAACGAAATTTACGTAACAAAAGTGCAATTCGCTTTTATCTTCCGTTTTCTACCTAAATTTAAAAAACTAGAAGTGCTAGGCAAAAATAAACCTGATTTTCGGAATTCTCGTTCAATTTTGAGTGAAAATCATGTATTTTTACCTAAATCTAGAATTTAGCCAAAATGAAAAAGTGGGAAGGGTATAGCCTTCCCACTTTTGTCAAAATCTGCAAAAACGGACATCTCTTGGAATTCAATAAAAATTACACTGTATACACAAAATTGAACGCTGATTTTGATAGTAGTATAAGTTTTCCCGTGGGCTGAGTAATTAACGAAATTTACGTAACAAAAGTGCAATTCGCTTTTATCTTCCGTTTTCTACCTAAATTAAAAAAACTAGAAGTGCTAGGCAAAAATAAACCTAATTTTCGGAATTCTCGTTCAATTTTGAGTGGAAATCATGTATTTTTACCTAAATCTAGAATTTAGCCAAAATTGAAAAAGTGGGAAGGGTATAGCCTTCCCACTTTTGTCAAAATCTGCAAAAACGGACATCTCTTGGAATTCAATAAAAATTACACTGTATACACAAAATTGAACGCTGATTTTGGTTGTAGTATAGATTTTCCCGTGGGCTGAGTAATTAACGAAATTTACGTAACCAAAGTTCAATTGGCGCAACAACTTTTATCTTCCGTTTTCTACCTAAATTTAAAAACTAGAAGTGCTAGGCAAAAATAAACCTGATTTTCGGAATTCTCGTTCAATTTTGAGTGGAAATCATGTATTTTTACCTAAATCTAGAATTTAGCCAAAATTGAAAAAGTGGGAAGGGTATAGCCTTCCCACTTTTGTCAAAATCTGCAAAAACGGACATCTCTTGGAATTCAATAAAAATTACACTGTATACACAAAATTGAACGCTGATTTTGATAGTAGTATAAGTTTTCCCGTGGGCTGAGTAATTAACGAAATTTACGTAACAAAAGTGCAATTGGCGCAACAACTTTTATCTTCCGTTTTCTACCTAAATTTAAAAAACTAGAAGTGCTAGGCAAAAATAAACCTGATTTTCGGAATTCTCGTTCAATTTTGAGTGGAAATCATGTATTTTTACCTAAATCTAGAATTTACTAAAATTGAAAAAGTGGGAAGGGTATAGCCTTCCCACTTTTGTCAAAATCTGCAAAAACGGACATCTCTTGGAATTCAATAAAAATTACACTGTATACACAAAATTGAACGCTGATTTTGATAGTAGTATAAGTTTTCCCGTGGGCTAAGTAATTAACGAAATTTACGTAACAAAAGTGCAATTCGCTTTTATCTTCCGTTTTCTACCTAAATTTAAAAAACTAGAAGTGCTAGGCAAAAATAAACCTGATTTTCGGAATTCTCGTTCAATTTTGAGTGGAAATCATGTATTTTTACCTAAATCTAGAATTTAGCCAAAATTGAAAAAGTGGGAAGGGTATAGCCTTCCCACTTTTGTCAAAATCTGCAAAAACGGACATCTCTTGGAATTCAATAAAAATTACACTGTATACACAAAATTGAACGCTGATTTTGATAGTAGTATAAGTTTTCCCGTGGGCTGAGTAATTAACGAAATTTACGTAACCAAAGTTCAATTGGCGCAACAACTTTTATCTTCCGTTTTCTACCTAAATTTAAAAACTAGAAGTGCTAGGCAAAAATAAACCTGATTTTCGGAATTCTCGTTCAATTTTGAGTGGAAATCATGTATTTTTACCTAAATCTAGAATTTAGCCAAAATTGAAAAAGTGGGAAGGGTATATTGCCTTCCCACTTTTGTCAAAATCTGCAAAAACGGACATCTCTTGGAGTTCAATAAAAATTACACTGTATACACAAAATTGAACGCTGATTTTGATAGTAGTATAAGTTTTCCCGTGGGCTGAGTAATTAACGAAATTTACGTAACCAAAGTTCAATTGGCGCAACAACTTTTATCTTCCGTTTTCTACCTAAATTTAAAAACTAGAAGTGCTAGGCAAAAATAAACCTGATTTTCGGAATTCTCGTTCAATTTTGAGTGGAAATCATGTATTTTTACCTAAATCTAGAATTTAGCCAAAATTGAAAAAGTGGGAAGGGTAAAATTACAAATTATGGGTAGCCTTCCCACTTTTGTCAAAATCTGCAAAAACGGACATCTCTTGGAATTCAATAAAAATTACACTGTATACACAAAATTGAACGCTGATTTTGATAGTAGTATAAGTTTTCCCGTGGGCTGAGTAATTAACGAAATTTACGTAACAAAAGTGCAATTCGCTTTTATCTTCCGTTTTCTACCTAAATTTAAAAAACTAGAAGTGCTAAGCAAAAATAAACCTGATTTTCGGAATTCTCGTTCAATTTTGAGTGGAAATCATGTATTTTTACCTAAATCTAGAATTTAAAAATTGAAATGAAAAGTGGGAAGGGTATAGCCTTCCCACTTTTTGTCAAAATCTGCAAAAACGGACATCTCTTGGAATTCAATAAAAATTACACTGTATACACAAAATTGAACGCTGATTTTGATAGTAGTATAAGTTTTCCGGTGGGCTGAGTAATTAACGAAATTTACGTAACAAAAGTGCAATTGGCGCAACAACTTTTATCTTCCGTTTTCTACCTAAATTTAAAAAACTAGAAGTGCTAGGCTAAAATTAGCCTGATTTTCGGAATTCTCGTTCAATTTTGAGTGGAAATCATGTATTTTTACCTAAATCTAGAATTTAGCCAAAATTGAAAAAGTGGGTAGGGTATATACCATTCTGAATCGATCTTAACAATTTGCGAACATACACGACATTTTCTGAATGTTCAATTTCAGGAAATGGCATGACGCCTCGAATAGCCTTCCACTTGTTTTTGGGTGACATTCAAACGTTCCCAAAAGAATTATATTAACAATTGGGCGAAAAAAGATAGTTCTACAAGGGAGAGAAACAACAACCTACCTAGTTCGACGAAAAACAAATGCACCCATTATTTCCATCAAGTGTTTGTGTATATTTAGGGAATAGTCAACAAGTCATCACGTGAACTCCTCTTAAAAAGCGAGTTTAAGAGATTTTCACGAAACGACAAAGCTGATTGATTTTTCAATATAAAAAACCTATACTGATTCCACTGTTCATAATATTCCCTATCTTAATCTGGTCAATCAAATAAATATGTATCCATGTCCCTTAAAGAATGCGGAATTTTTTTGCCTAAGCAACGTTCGTAAATCAAATCCTTCCCACTTCGTTGTCGCGGGTGGTTTCACCGTCAGGTAAACAAGACCCTGGAAATTCCTGGATGACATTGAATATTAGGCAATATAATACATGCAAAAAATAAGAGAAGGTTGATACCTTGTCCGAGAAGTAGATTATCCAGAGTGAGATTTCAATCGTTAACCGTTCGATCTGCCCCTTTAACAAACGTATCGCCAATTAACGTTTTGCTTCCGGATTAACAGTCCGACACAACGACAATACACGTTAGTGGAAGCATCGTAGAAAGTCAAACTTGCTTAAACAACCTAAAAAAATTCAAAACATCAAATCTGATCGCTGGTATAAAGAAGAAATAAGAAGCCACTTTCTTTAAAAGAACTCGGCCATAGAACAAGTATTATAAACCGTAGAAATTGAGATGTGATACGACGACGTATCAGTTAATCTCGAATCACATTTTGGACGATTATAATAAGATTCTGAACGGTCCAGAAAAGTATCTCAAATAACCCGAAGATCGAGTACCAGTTCCTGTAAACTATTGATGATCTGCTCGGATTCATCTTTACGCAGGAAACCGTTATCAATATGGATGGTCTGCACTCGCGACGTGTGGTCACCCTGTATAAGTTCTTTATGGAGAAGGGCAGCACAAACGGCGGAATCAACTCCGCTCTTACCAGCATGAGCACGATCTTATCACGTCCGACCATACACCGAATGCAATCGATACACTGTTGCTCGCGTTTCTCCAATGTGAAACCTCCTTGCAATCCACAGATGTCCAACAAGAAGTTATGCAACATTTTTCGTCCTGTTATTTTAGACCAGCCATTAAGATCAATGTTTTGCAATCAATGGAAAAGAAACCAACATACCATTTTCAATCAAGTCATGGAACTGGACTCCGTAAAGACGGAGTTAAGTATCAACAATAGCAGAAATAATGTGACGCGAAGATTTAGCGACGCAACGCAACGCTTCTGCAACCTTGTCAACACTGTCACCATAGGGACCGCAACACCATTTGCCGAGTGTCTAAGACTTTAAGCAATGGGCACTCAGTTTCTACTTGGATCTCGAATTGCCTATCTTCGCGAACATCTTTTCTCTCCACCGTTCCACCTTTACAAAACTAAACAAAACAACAAATAAATGAAAAGAAAAAAAAAACGTTCTAATTATTTTATGACATAATTGTTAATTTAGACATGTTAAATACTGCTGTGAAATAGTTTGAATAATAAAAATTTGCTATAAAATAGAAGTTGTTACCTAATTTCTAGTTGAGCATGCCATAACAACTTCCCAGCATTGGAAGACCGCACGTAAAGATTACTGAGTCGTATAGTGGGGCTATCCGCCGCGTAAACTGAGTTGGGACCTGTTCAAAAGTAATGTAAAATTTCATTTTTGGCTCAACCATTTAACTTGACCCTGAACATATGTACACACTTCCATGTTTCCAAAAGTTAAGTGTAAGTGTTAATAACATGTGTCTTAATAACATTAAGCAAACAAGCCAACTAAAAAATGCCTGTGATTCGTTTTTGGTTTCAATCTTTACCTCCTGAAGTTATAATTGCTTTGTAGTCTCGTTGAAGCAGAAGGGCAGCTAGGGTTTCAAGGGCTAGCATATCAGATTCCACACATTGTTCACTGACTCTGCAATCAATAAACTGAAATATACATTTTTAAATTAAGAAATTGTTTATATCATCTATCAGCTATCACCTATGGCTTTGTGAATGGGTGTCTGCCTGGGAAGCTGAAGATTTGGAATCAGTCTTCACTTTTGAAAAAAATTGATCTAAAGTAATAGGTCATGTGTTGTTTCATTTTACCACTTTACCATTTGTTTTACAAAACTAGTAGCAGGGAACAAATGTATCATCCCCCAACTTTAAGTTTTACCTGCAAATTTAAGGATACCAAAAAAAGTCACTTTATTAACATGATTGCAGATTTTTTAAATTACCTTAAGCATTTTTTTCCAATTTTTCCAATGACACTTAGTAGGCATCAAGACATCCTATGTTCCTTGTTCCAAGTTCAATAACAGTTTAGCTGATATAAATATTTGTCACAGATTTGCATGTGAAAGCCAAATATAAATCAAAATTACTGTTGATAGATCATTTCAAGATTGCTTACATGAAGCCGGCATTGTGCAGATCGGCACAATGAGCAGATTTTTTCCAGTCTTTTTTTGCACACTGTAGGACTGGGGACTGCAGATAGGAACAGCACCTAAAGATATGAAAACATTCTCTGACACCAAATAAAAACTGAAAGAAATTACATAATAACATGCAAATATACTTTACTGTACCATTCGAACATACTTGATCAATGAGATGTGATCAGCAAGTTTTTCTTTTCACAACAATGAATTTTGAGAACTTGGCCCAAATTTCAATCGCCAAGCATAACAAAAGATAGACCTAAAACCATTTTAGCTATAGAAATGCGGGTCATTACGGCTTATGGTATGTAACCATGGAAAATTTTGGAAATAAAGCTGTGAATATAACAATATCCTTATGCATTCAGTGTAGAAACTTGTGCCCTCTATGTAGTACCTCGGGTTGTATTATGATATTCCACCTTCTGGTTGGGTAATATTCCCGAGCTGGAACTATTCCGGTGTAGTACAAGGCGGAAGGGTAGTACTCGGCAGCAGTTACGGGGTCTTATTTTGGAGCCTCAGCCTAAGAGCTGTGTGTGGCATACGTAGTGGTACAGTAAAATGAAGCTTGTAAACAAACTAGAATGTGGCTGAATAGTATTTAAGAGCTTCAGTGTAGTAAGTTAGAGCGTAAGTTGTCGTGTAGTTGATAGGCTCAAGCTATGATGGGGTAGAGTGGTATTTCAAAGCTCCAGTAAAATAGGTGAATGAACACAAGTAGTTGTGTCAGTTTAGTCATATGGTACTCATGGTACTCCAATGCCTTGGTAGTGCATGTTGTTAAGGCAAACATTAAAGTGTGGTAAACCTGAGCTTCAACATAGTAACTTGTAGCCAATTCATATTTTACACAAGGCAATGGAGGCAGCTTATCACCACGATGGACAAATAAGCGAACTCACCATAATCACAGACTCCAGATCAGTCCTCCAAACCATTGAAAACCCTGGAAGAGAAAAACATGATATTATTAATACTATCCTTAGCACAGCTGAAACACTAAAAAGTGCAGGTACCAAAGTCAATCTCTACTGGGTGCCAAGCCATATTGGAATAGCAGGAAACGAAAAGGCAGATAAGCTAGCATCAGAAGAAAGCTCAAGACAAGACATCGGCAGACTCATCAATAACCAACTATCTGCCACAGAACAAAGCTCCATCTTCAGGGCATACTAAACAAAATAAACATGACTGAACTGCAAAAAGACAATGAGAAAGATAACTTACAGAGGAGGAACAGAACTGGCCCACTTAAATGGCACGCACACAAATCCAGATACATCTCCAGGGTACTTTTCAGGCTAAGAACAGGCTCAAAGCAAACCTGGCCTGTTTCAATAACCATATCCACCCAACGTGCAGAAACTGTGAAGAGGAGAATGAAACCACAATGCATGTCCTGCTGAAATGCTCCACTCTTGAGCTAGAAAGAATGGAAATAAGTTGCTACCTTACAGCAAATAATCTTGAACACAACTTAACTAACCTACTGGGTCTCAACCTCGAAATCCACAGCAACCAACAGTACGAGATCCAAAGGCTACTTGTTCGTTACCTAAAAGAAACAAGATTAGTTGACATGATTTGAACTACTAGCAAGAATATTCTCCACTACTTACCTTCATAACAAACCTGAGGCTAACACAAAGAAACAATCAAACAAAAACCTCATGACTCTATAGCCAAAAGCCCAAAATTTCCAAATTCACCAACGACGCTAAGGCCAGAGATGTGCGCGAGCAAAGATTTTCTTGCTCAAGCAAACAAAAACAATTGCCAATTTTTGTTTGTTTGCTCGATTAATTGAGAATTATTTGAACAATTTGCCAAACAATGTTCTCGTCCAAAATTGTTCATAAACAAATAAAATTGTTTGAACAATACAGTTTGTTTGAGCAAAGTTTATTGTTTGAACAAAAACCCTTCAAAAAAATTTCGGCAACGCAGACAACGCTCAAATTTTAAAAAAAACGGTTACATTTTCTTGGATAACAACAGAGATTCAAGAAACAATTAAACAAAAGGTTTGACTTTCTTTTTTAAACGTTACAGGTTCGAAAACATTTGATTTCCTTATTGACTGGATGTCAAAGACTTAGAATAATAGTAACAGTAATCACAGTTAACATTGATTTTTGATTAGAATTCACAGGTGTTTACTGTTTTTTGGCGGCAGAATTTGCACTGAGAAAGATTAATTTGTCCACATTTTGTGGATCCAAACGCTGGCGTTGTTGAGTGACAACATTTCCTCCGGTACTAAAGACTCTTTCAGACGATGCCGAGGTAGCAACTATCCCTAATATTTGTCTGGCGTATATTGCAAGAAGCGGAAAATCGTATTGACGCCCCTTCCACCAAGACAAGATATCTAGCTCGTCCATTTCATCGGCAGATAATCTTGGAATGGCGAGGAAGTTTTGCATTTCAGCCTTCAGAAGCTCTTCTCGGGTTCCATTTGTAGCAGGTTCCGCATCCAAGACGATGCCGTACAAAGCCGATATTTTGATTTTTTTGCTAGATGATGATGGCGCTGTCGTATTTGCTGTCCGCATTGAGTTTTCTGTTGGTGTCGAACTTGCAGCTGACGGCTCCGACGGAGGAAGAGGACCCAACTTTCGATCATAATAATTTATCGCATCCACGAAGTCCACGACGGTTTTGAAACTAGATTTGTTGGTCTTAAATCTGATGTCCAAAGTAGTCGCAAGGCGAAAGATGGGGTTGAGTACTGAGCCATCCAAATCAGACGGGAAACGTTGCAGCATAGCTGTTTTAACATTAATTTTCAGTTGCGTCATGGAAATTTCCCAGTCCGAGGGCAAACACGAAGATTCCTGGGGTGCTTCTACGTCACACTGCCTTAAAAGAACTTGGATCGCAGGTGAAATCAAAGATATGGTAGGATATCTATCACCTTGCAAGGCATCTGTTTGGCAACGGAAAGGCTTTAAGAATTCAGCAAGTTTCTTTAGCAAAGACATTTCATCGTTTGTCAGTATCAGGTGAGGGGAATCAAATTGTTCAGATGACAGAAGTTCTCTAATGACTACCCGGTTTTCTAAGACAGATTCAATGCTAGTCAAAGTTGAATTCCAACGTGTAGCCTGTTCCTTTTTCAATGAATTCTGCGATATTTCATCACTTGAAATTGGCTCGGAATAGTCATGGTCTTCTGATTCTACCATTGAATCATAGAATCTTGCGAGCTCTTTTTGTTTTGCAATGATTGCAGGACCATGGAAATGGAAAAAGTGAACGATGGAACTTGACTTTTTAATTACATGATTTAGGACCGTAACATTTAAGAACCCGTATTTCGCGATGCATAAATTAAGCAAATGAGCAAACCAAGGTATCTGTATCCAACCCAAATCATTGACGGCTTTTTAAATATTGGCTCCCCCATCAGTTACAACAACAAATTTGTTGAACTTAAGGTCCCACTCTGTAGCTACGCTTGATAAAGCTTCAGCAAGGTTGGCAGCCGTTTGCTTTTCGGTGAACAGTTTAGTGGACAGACAAAAAGATTCAAAAATCCACTCATCGCTAACAAAATGGGCCGTTACTGCCATATAGGAGCAATGTCTGTAATCATCCGTCCACATATCCGTTGTAAGACAGACCCTGATGGCATTTTTCAACTTAGCCGCGACTTGGGCTCGCATTTCTTGATATGCGACGGGAATGTGCGTCCTTATAAACGTTGTACGATGGGGAATGGTGTAGCGAGGCTCAAGAAGCTTCATCAGGGATCTGAATCCTCGACCCATGGCTAAATTCATGGGATACAAGTCCCAAGCCATGAAATTAGTAATTGCTCTTGTTATTAAGGCAATCTTTTCTTTGGACAGAGTCCTCGTGAATTTAGCCATGGTGTTTGGTGCTACATTTGGCGAGGAAGAAGTGGACGGATCTTCGGGACACGTTTTTTTGTGAGCGTGGGTGAGATGGTAGGATAGACTTGTGGTGGCTGACATCACTAAAAATTTTGATTTCGTTTTGCAGAGTAAGCACCTAGCTTTCTCCTTCTTATCTTTTTGATCGATTTCGATCGTAAAAAAGTCCCATACCCATGATTTTTGTTTAATTGCCGTGTTCTTGGCCGTTGCTGCTAGTGGTGGCTGTTGATGGTTGGAATCAGCCTTTTCGCCATTAGAGTCAGTGACGAAATTCTCATCATTAGAGGCCCCAGTCTCAACTTCATCAGCAGCAATCATTACCTCTGGAGCTTCATCAGGCCACTGAAACTCATCATCATCCATAATGACACCTATAGCTATGTGAACAAACAAATTTAAATAAATTTTTTTTTATTATGCAACAACCTTCTAATACCTTACTTTAGTTAAACTGATGAATATAAGGGCTTTACTTAGGAGACAATAGTATTCCATCCAGATCCCAGAGTTATTTGTTCAGAAGGCAACTGGAGTCTTGCTCGCTTTCTGTTCGCAGGAAAAATGAAATGCATGTTTAAAAGTTCTAATTGCCAATCCATCTTTTATTACCTTGTTTGAGTTTAACTAGCTTCTGTAGATAGTATAGGAATGATAGGAATAATATTATTCCAGTCAGAATTTCTTCCAAATGGAACGAGTGTTGTTCAACTTTTATAGCCTACGCAGCCAAAGATTAAACATTAGGTACATACATTCAAGCTCGAATTGGCAAACAATTATCATACCTTGCATATACTCAGAGAACGAATATTATGGGGCAGAATGGGACTACTATGGTATTAATGAGTTGTGGCACAACACTTGCACGTAAAACTCCTACGTTCAAAAGGCGACAGTGGAACAAAGGTTCATAAATGTTAAAAAAACCTTCATTATAGTTATATATTTAGCTTTAATGTCTAGTACTAGTTGCACTAGTATATACAACTAATAAAAAAAATTACCTTGCGATTTCCAACTTTTCACATACACAGTAGACATGAACTGTCGAACAGCAGAGTCTGAATTCTGAAAACTGAAAGTCTACTGAAACGCTGACTGACTGACTGAATCGGTGAATCCTGATTGACTGGTTACTGTCACTGAGAAACATGTTGCGCTAGTCATCATTTCCTTGAAAACTTGGAATCTTTTTAGTTTTTTTTTTTATTGTTTGAACAAAACCAAACAAACAATGAAAATATTGTTTGAAATTGTTTGATTTTTGTTCAAACAAACTCAAGCAAGAAAAAAAATTTATTTACTTACTCGAGCAAAAATTTACTTGATTAATCGAAAATTGCTTGAACAAAATTTGCTTGTGCACATCTCTGGCTAAGACTCCATCAAGCGACAACGAAGGTTAGGGCTAAAGAGCCTACCTACGCCCATAAACTGAAGATAAAATCTGGCCACCAGAGGGATTCTTCAGCACCCCTAAAAAAAAAAAAAAAAAACTTGTAGCCAATTCATATTTTGAAGACAGGGGAGTAGCTGGAAGTGTTACACATGTAATAATGTTGCAGTACAATTACTACTACCTCAAAATACCAAGATGTAAAACTGGAAGTTCCAAATCTGCATAAGCAAAATGTCCTATTTGCTATGTCAGGCATTTTCTTGTCTCACATTTTGCTTCTTTTCCTCGTGTTTCCTAAAAATAAATTTATTTAAACAAGGCAGATGATTGATATTTATGAAATGTAAGAATACTATTTACCGGTCAAGCATTCTTCTCTTTAACCTGTCACCGATGTGTTTTTTTTTATCTTCTGTCGTCCAAACAGAAGGATTTAGGTAAAATTTGATTTTAGTTTAAGAAAACACTTGAGATAAAAAAAAAACACTGCTAAACAGCATCCTTTTCTAAGGAGGACTTAGGGATCGACCCCGATTAGCCATAATCTGGTTAACCGTTCCACCCCGGGAAAGGGCAATCGGTGCTGAATCGGGGTGCCATTTCGTCAGCCAGGGCAGGGCGGGGCAAAAATTAAGGTTAACCCGCTTGCCCCGACGCCATTTGCAAAAATGGCGCCTGAATTCAAACTAGAAATTTGGGTCGGCTTTTTATCGGGGCAACCGGGGCGAACTCCCCGATTTTTATCATAATAATCGATTTCGACTCGATCAATTGATTGCAATCGGGGTTCCATCCCCGATTAGACACCCGATTGAGATCGGGATTCAAAAATTTTCACGCCGACCGCTCAGCCCCGTCGAAACCCGATTGGAAAAATGCGCCCCGATGAGGGTCGGGGCCGATCCCTAGAAGGACTATGGCAGAGCCAGAGTCATGGAAACCTGTGTCGATTTCGGAAGGCTGCACTTTTCTGCACTGGTGCAATTGCCCCGAGAAAAAGTTGTTCGAGTGGTAATCTTAGTGCAATCCACTTTTTCGGTGCATCGAATTTGTACGTTCCAGAAGCACTCCGGCACCGCCCGAGGTCACTCGAAAACTGCACTTTCTTGCCCGACCTTTTTAGTCAGTGCAAGCGGTGCAGTGCAATTTCTAGCAGACGAATTTAGAGAGTGTGTTGTTTAGTGATAGGAGCCTTTTTTTCTTTCGTCTGCTACTTCCTCCAGGGCGTAAAAAGTGAAAAAAGTGTTCGAGTGTAACGTTTATTTTCTGACAACCCAGTGGAGTGCATGACGTCACATGACCCTTCTCGCTCCGAGCCAGTGTGCACTGGCTACTGCACCGAGTGCAGCCATCCGAAATCGACACTGGTTTTGGTAGGTTTACGACATGTGCAAAATCGTCTGTCGTTATGTCTAATTTCGGAAAATAGCAGTCAGAGCCTCCAGCGGGTGTGTGATGAATGCACCAATCAGGAAACGTGTTTGAAAACTTCAACAGCCAATCACAACAGTGATAAAGGAAACGAACGGAGTAGACGACACCTGAAAAATTGAAGTTCGAAAAGAAACACTGACAATGGCCGTTGAATAACTCAGTTTCTCTCAATAGGTGACTCTAATTTGAGTTTCCACCACTGTACCCCGCCCCGAAACTATCGAAATTCTAGACACAAAGACCAACGAAACGTGGTATAGGGATTCCTCTCAGCGTGAACCAACAAGAGTTCCATGACTCTGGCAGAGTGCTAAATTTCCTTCCCTTATCTAGCATTTTCAAAGCATTCTACAATTTTTCCCTTTAGTATTTAATTAAGAGATTTCTGAAAAACGCCGCAAAACGGCGCAATTTTTCAAAATAGGGGGAATTTAAAAATAAATAAAAAATTCCAAAATTGCAACGTCGTTTTGATTTTAGTCCCACAAAATCAGGAATGTAAAGGGACCCTAGTGGATTTACTTTTCTAGCACAGGGACTGATAATAAAAAATTATAAAAATAAAAAAAAGGTGTTTTGCCCTATAACCCCTGTAGACGACCGGCCTCCTAGACTAGCGAACCTAGCGGGAAATCCTGGAACCACTTGGTAAACACCCGCAGGTTTTGGGATAGTCGATAGTTTACCTTACTGTTATATCATGTCTAAACTCTTATACCATGCCCATACCTAGTAACGCCAGCATTATTACTTAAGCTACGCGTGTTTAGCTCTAGAGATGGCGCTCTTCTGTTCGATACCATTTCGCCAGTATGCTCCAGTATTAGACAATATTCTCCCGTCAGAGTACCCCCGGAATTGTTATTTAATTGGCCATGAAGTACTTCACGTAATTGGCGCTCCTAATAGTGTTAAAACAGCGGACCGTACTGGCGGTTTGATAATGAACAGCCGCAACGTCACCTGCAGAGCTTACGTGGGCAGGTCGAGCTTTCTCATGCAAACCCCGTTACTACTCATGGTATACTTCATGATAAATCCATGGTATTTGACACGGTTTGGAGCCCCAGAATACTAACAACAAATAGAGTAATCTGACAGGACAATGTTTTCAAATACCTGAATGTACTGGCGTTTACTTACCTAATAGCCGCAGCGCCATCTCTGAAACGTAACACGTGGTAATTCAATTGATTCTGCAGCTGTAACTACTCCTGGTATTCTCTTTGGCTTTACCATGAAACGCTACCGTATGAATTTCAAACATGAAAAATATAATAATGAAATACACACAAAAGTACGAAGATATTGGGTTAACGATTATGCTACATCATGACCTTGATCAACTCCCAAGTATCGAGTTGTTATATGCAGGCTGTGCATATAACAATATCCCTATGCATTCGTTGTACAAACTTGTGCTCTATGTGTAGTACCTCGGGTTGTATTATGGTATTCCATCTTCTATAGGGGTAGTATTCCGGAGCTGGGTGTAGTACAAGGCGGTAGTGTGGTACTAGGCAGCATTCGTGATGTAGTATTTTACGTGGTAGTAGTCAAATGAAGCCTCAGCAAAGTAGCCTGTTGCCGAATGGCATTTCAGCTAACGCCCAAGTATCGCCCGTCTCTCCGTCTTCGCATTACCCGTCGCTTCATGGTTGCCCCGTCATCGCCTCGTTTTTGTGATCTCGTAATTAGTAACGTGTAGCAATGGCCTAATCTTTGTCAACAAAAAGACATCTCGTCCCTTAGCAACAGACCATATAAAAATGGGAGTTCTACGAGACGAATAGCTTTGGCCCTGAACAGTAAAGGCACAACACAAAGCCGGTGAACTGAGAAATAATTAGTTCTGGAATAATCATACTGCCACAACACAATTTCAGTTGGATTTTCAAAATACCTAATTCAGCCTGACCTTTGTCTCTGATGCTTATCAGTGTAGAGCAATGTTTGTAACTGCTTATTGATCAGGAATGCAGAGCAATGCAGAAGATTGCATCTTACGTATTCTTCTCCGTCTCCATAATAGATGCATAAATCCTTGGCGGATAAAAAAAAAAAAAAAAAAAAAAGGCAGCTGTAAGCCTAAATAGGTGCCCAATCACCACCACCACCAATCATGATTTCTGAAGAGAAGAAGAAAAAAAAATTTAAGACAAAAATGGCCAGTTCGAACCTTTAACATTCAAGTTTCATGACTAGGCACCTGGCACCTGCTTAACTGGTTTTGTTTCAGAAACTTTCATTAACATCCCTGCCATTACTATTGCAGACGTTGGGTAGTGTTGGAACCTACTGCTTCTGAAAGTGCTACCAATCCCACATAAACAATCAAAAAAGGGTTTCGTGATCGTCATAAAATTTGAGATTGAATTTCGGATTGTTACCTAAAAGACATATTGTCCGCCGATAAAAATTGTTACAAATTTCAGGATCCGCAGGAAAAAACCGCTATATCACGCAGATAAATCAACTTGAAGTGTTTTCCTTTAAAACTTACAGAAAAATAAGATTTTTAATAAGTAGCACATTGAAATTTGATAGAATTACCCTTTTACCCTTTTTGAACTTATTGTACAAGGATATTAGTAGTTTCGACTCCGAGCTATCACACAGCAAAAATAGAGGCGCTGAAGGGTTATCTTATTCACCAACCTATAACTAGAAGAAATTAAATTATAAAAAAAAATAATAATAATAATTCGTGGCAATAAAGAAACAGAAAGGTTTAAAACAGATTCATGGTTCGCATGACGCATTCTACCAAAAAAATAATAAAACCTTATGACAAGTGTGAAAGACAAGCATTACCTTATTCCAAGGTGTGTGAAAACATTTTTGGAATGGCAATAAAAAGCTTACCTAATGTATCCTATTATTATTTCCAGAACATGCTGTTATGCCAGTTGAATGTTGATAAACAATACCAACATACATTATAATTGCATTTGAAGGAACAATCACCATAAGTGAGTTGTAAAATTGGCCTATAGGTTGTAAAATTCTGCCTTTCATTGATGCAATGGGCACAGGGGCTAAATTTCCCAGGCTTAACAAGAAAGAAGAAGAAAAAAGGAATATTAATGTATAATGTTGTCTAAGAAAGACGGTAAGTTCACATAACAAAAGAATATATGATATTACTCAACATGAAGTTCCAGAGATGTTTCCATTTACATGAAGTGGAGATATAGCAAAGGATGATGCTTCTCTAAAGCCTGACAAATTGTCCCACTACATTTTTCTATTACAGCTTTGTAACAGAAACTACATATTTGCTCCATGAGATCTGCTATGTTTACAGCAGTTCCTCCATCTCTCTTTAGCACACTATGTCCAGCAAGTGAACATAGGGTACCAACTGCCTCCAAACAGAACTCTGTAACATATGCAAATATAGAATTAATCACATTACATATATTCATAGTCATTGTAGAACAATTAACTCATATTCTACCAGTATGGCACAAGATAGCTTTTTCGTTTTCAGAAAGATAAATTTTAAATCTGATGCTAATTTTAGCTCTACTAGTCTTTAACTCTTTTTGTCTTATTGAGAGAATAACAAAAACATCATTGTTCCCCATGAATAATGAATAATAGTACCACTTGGTATTGTAAAACATTAACTTTTCACCAATTCATAGTTTCAAGAGTTCAAGATGCAAAAAAATTTTAACCCAAAATGGATATGTGCAATCACTAGCTTAAATGTTACAAGTTGGTTTATCAATTGGTCTTAATAAAAACTTTATAGGTCTATTACTATACATCATGGTACTGAAGATACCACGTGAAATTAAATCTAATGTGCAAATTTCACCTCACATGTCACATCTCTCTACACATTGCACCAGAAGAAAGTGATCTATGCAAATTGCACCGGTGCTCTCCAGAGTCGCCAACTGCTTTCTGAGCGATTTCCCGGATTTGCAGTTAAAACTTGAAAGCAATTGAAATTTGTTACAACTTTAACCACCTCAACACAGATAAATTGTATTTAATACAATATCTTAGATCAAATTCTTAAAAAAAAAACTGTTAAATTTTTTAAATATGTCAGTGTATCGTATCGTCAGAGTCATAGAGGGGATGGTTCGTTCACTGCGTCGACTTTGGCCGTAAGGCTTGGTCGTTAAAATTCTCCTTATCGACGGTAGTGGCACCTAGTGAATTTGAACTGAACTTCATGACAATCCTATGTTAGCTTGTTATTTTTATATTTAAAAAGAAGTGAAAACCTAAGGTATTCTTTAAATTTTGCAACGGTTTTGATTCATACTTTTCCAATCCCAAGTTAAAGTTACATTCCCAAGCTAAATGCCAGCTACACAAGGCTTTCTTTTAGCGTTTCTCCTTAAGTACTTTGCAGCCCTCTGTTGTATCAGTTAAAAAACTGAAAATTAAAATGCTTAAAAAACCCTCGAAAACTGACGACCAAGTGTTATGGCCAAAGTCGACACAATGAACTAACCATCCCTAGGACTCTGGTATCGTATTCGTATTTGTCTATTTTAGCACTCAGCCCCGCGCCAATCGGGGAACTTTTTAGTCGATTGGGTGCGGGGATGATCTTTATCGGTGCGGTGATTTCGGTGCTCGGTGCGGTGATATCGGTGCTCGGTGCTTTCCCCGATTATCAATTAATAGTGATCTAAATTGGCAGTTGCCCTGCGGCCAACAAGAACAAAATGTGACCTTAGTCACGTGATTCTCGTTGGCCTATCAGAACGCAAGGTCACTGGTAAGACTAACCTCCTATGGCTGAAGCGGTGCTATCGGTGCAGCACCGATTATAGTATCGTTCCGCACCGAAAAAGAAATCCCCGCACCAAACTTCCCCGATTAATTTTTATCGGGGAAGCTTAGCGGTGTCCTCGATTAGAATGTGATCGGGGCCGAGTCCTAGTCTATTTAAATAAAATTATTAAAAAATAAAGTACAGAAAATGCCTATTTTATTAGGTATTTTTATTAGACTGTTTCAAATTTTTATTTAAATATTTTTATTTGGTATTTTTGGCTAAAAGTGAATAAAATACAATTATTATTTTAAAATACTTGCTTCGATTGGAATTTTGGCAACATGGTATGTAAAGATCGGCCCCCAAGCCAATAGGGGCGTTTTTTTGCCAATCGGGGTTCGCATTTCGGGTCGGGTAAATCAGGGTAGCCTCGTATTTTCGCCCTGTCCCGCCCCGGCGAATGACGAAGTGACCCTCCGATTGAGTAGTTTTTATTTTATTTCTTTGTTTTTTTAAATATTTTATTTGGTATTTGACATTTTTTACAAAAAATTTATTTTAAAGGCCGATTATTTAAAATGAAGTATTGTTATTTGCAGGTTAATACTTTCCGGAGTTCCGGTAATTTATACACGCTTCAGTACTTTGAATTAAATAAATATATTGCATTTACCAAATTCCGACGTGGCATTACTAGTGTTAAAAGAAATCCCGGTGATATTTAAAATATTTTAAAAATTAAAAATTTTACTCGAGTAAAGAGCCCATATTTTTCGATTTTTCTATTGTTTCACTGTCGTGCCAGTACCTATCGGTATAAAATTTGGATAAATCCAATTTTATTATAAAAAATAATATTAACATGTCAAAATTACATAATGACATTTCAAATTCAATAAAGTTATAGATGAAAATGAGAATTTTGATTCAAAAAGATATGTTAATAGCTATTGAAGTGGTGATAACATGACTGCGTGGCGCAACGGTAGCGCGTCTGACTCCAGATCAGAAGGTTGCGTGTTCAAATCACGTCGTGGTCACTATTTTTCATAACACAATAAAAATATCTTGTGTTTTCTATTGTTAAATACTTTGATCTAACAATCCAGCGTTCATTACTGCGCATGACTTCCGTGGTAATAACAAGAGGTACATATTTACCCTGTTTGATATTATTATTCAGTAATTTTGTAAATTGTATTGATGACCGATTTGTAAAAGCCTAACCGAGGCGTAAATAGTACCCCTCAGTCCGCTACAACATTTGAAATTTGCCTTAAATTTAGAAATCTGGAAATCGATCACCGACGTAATAGATATGTTTCACTTTCTGCTAGGAAAAACGATTTTAAAATTTTTGTTGCAATTAATGGTATTAAAAACCTCTGTTTTTATAAAACTGTTTGAGCGAACAAAATTTAAGAGCCATGACCACGACGTGATTTGAACACGCAACCTTCTGATCTGGAGTCAGACGCGCTACCGTTGCGCCACGCAGTCTTATGGTTCGCATACGTTTTGGGTAATTTATATCAGTAGTTCAACAAACTTACATTTTTTTGGCATCCCTTTTGTCATAGCATTCAATTTGCTATTAGACTGTAGTTTCCTTTCAAAAAATTTTCAACAATTGATGAAATTCAGCAGTTTTAGGACTAACCATTCAAAAGGATGCGTTTAAAACCTTGTCCATTAGTTCACTACCAGTGGTAGTAATATTACTGTTTTACATACCGGGGATAGTATTGGGCCAATTACTTTTTTACATACTTGTCAGTTTGCATGCTAGTATTTTTGTTTCGGATGCCGGTCAGATAATTCAGGGGCACCATTTCACGGTTTGCCGGACAAGCAAAAATGACAAAAGTCTTTCCCGTTTCGAACCCGTTCTTCTAGAAGGAGAGGCTTCAGCTCCGTAGTGCCATTTTTCTTTGCGCAGGCGCACAACTGATTACGTGGCACAGTGCCTTTGGGCCATTCAGATTTGTAGTCTGTCATTTGCCGACTTGAAGAACCCGGCAGACGTGGAAGTGCTTCATATTTTAAACGAAATCAGGGTAACTATATAAAACAATTCGAATATAATGTTTCTCTCTTTTGTTGGCCAATATTTTCGTTTAGTCGCCTGTTCTTAATCGATATAATTCCGTGTACTTGTCCATCTGACGTTTTTATTTGGGTCAGTTTTGATTGGCTCTGTGTATGTGTATGTCCGTGTGTGTATGTATGTGTGTGTGTGTGTGTGTGTGTCTGTCTGTGTATGGTGATGGGTCGCAATAGACTTTGACACGTCGTTCAGTCATCCGTCACTAAATCGTGCCCTATGCTAGGTAGACAATTGGGTGTAATACTGGAAAATATTTCTATTCTACTTCAGGTGGGAAGATGAATCCCAATGATCAGTACTTCCAGCAGCAGCAACCTGGTTATGGTGCTCCTCAACTTGGTCAAAACTATGGTGGCATGATGCCTCCTCCGCCAAGAACACCTGTGATGGTGAATCAGCCTCAACAGTTTCCTCCAGCCAACGGCCCACAGAACATGAATCCTTACGGGCAGCCTTCCCCCAGACCACCGATGACCCAGTACGGGCATTCACCCCTGCCACCACAGGCAGCAAATCCAAATCAACTGGCCCAGCAAATGGGAGGCATGAATTTGGGTGACAACAGCTTAAAATCTCCTGTTCCTTCTATGTATCCTCCTATGAATGGGAATGTTTCGCCTGCTCCAGGAACATTCCCCTCTCGCCCCCCAATGGCCTCTAACCTTCTGGCCAGCCCGATGCCTCCTCAGTCCCTCGCCCCAGGAATTGCTCCACCAAGGCCTGGCTTGATGCCTCCTATGCAGCAGCAACAACAACAGATGAGACATGTTTCTCCACAGCAGTATCCAAACGGTCCTGGTCAGTTTTGTTGTAACTTTATGTAATTGGAAATGAGTTTTTATTTTTCATCTTGCTTTAATCAGGTATGGATAATATGGGACATCCTGTAAATGGTCAACAGTTTAACAGTCCAAGACCTCCTACGGGTGGCGGTTTCCTACCTACTCAGACGGCTGGATTCCCTGGCCATCCGCCGATGCCATTCCAGCAAGCGCCATTGCAACAACATCAACAACAATCGCATTTGCCACCAACACAGCAACAGCAAGGCGGATATGACAGTATGGGCAGTCGTTATCCATCCAGCCCAAACTATCCACCTGGAATGTCAGGTCCAATGCCAGGACCACCTTCTCAACCTATGCCACCGCAACAACAAGCTCGACGTCTTGATCCCGATCAAATGCCCAGCGCTATTCAAGTCATGGAAGATGACAAACGGACGCGTTCTGGACCTTTCGCCACTAACCAGAAAGGCCTTGTCCCTCCTCTAGTAACCACTCCGTATTTAACTCAAGATCAGGGCAATTCCGGGCCGCGTTTCGTCCGCTCATCCATGTACAGGTATAATGGTCGATAGTATTCCTAAGGTTTCAGCAAAAGAAAAACCAACGAAAATGTTTCTTTTGTCGATAAAGTGTTCCAGCTCTGCCTGACATGATGAAGCAGACAGCCGTTCCTTTCGGCTTGGTTATCTGCCCCTTCGCCCAACTGGAAGAAGGGGAACAAGCTCCCCCAGTGGTGGATATGGGCGAGCTTGGCCCGGTTCGTTGTGGCCGCTGCAAAGCTTACATGTGCCCTTTTATGCAATTTATCGACGGTGGTCGCCGATTCCAATGTCCATTCTGTAAGGCGACAACTGAAGTGCCAGCCGAATATTTCCAGCATTTGGACCACACTGGCATGCGTATGGACAAGTACCAGCGACCGGAGTTGTGCCTCGGCTCTTACGAGTTCGTTGGCACCAAAGACTATTGTCGCAACAACGTCTTCCCCAAACCACCAGCCTACATCTTTGTTTTGGACGTGTCGTATAACAACGTCAAATCGGGGCTTGTCCACCTTCTCTGTCAAAACATTAAGAGCATCTTGCAGCACTTGCCGCGGGAATCCGTAGGTGGACAGAGTGGCACGTCGCGAGTGGGTTTCATCACCTACAGCAAAGAAGTGCACTTCTACAACATCAAAGCGTCGTTGGCCCAGCCGCAGATGATGGTCGTGGGCGATGTCGAGGTGATTTCGCCATCTGTTTTCTGTTTTTCGAACGAAAAAAATGTTTAAATTCCGAATTGCAATGCGCCAATTTCAGGACATGTTTATGCCGTTATTGGACGGTTTCCTGTGCGACCCAGTCGAGTCGGAACACATAATCGATCAACTCATGGTCCAAATTCCGACCATGTTTGCCGATTCGAGAGAAACGGAAACAATTCTCGGCCCGGCCATTAAAGCCGGCCTTGAAGCGTTGAAAGCGGCCGACTGTGTTGGAAAACTGTTGGTGTTCCACTCGTCGCTGCCGATTGCCGAAGCACCCGGCCGGCTTAAGAGCCGCGATGAACGCAAATTGCTGGGCACGGATAAGGAGAAAACGGTGCTGTCGCCGCAGACGACGTTTTACAATCAGATAGGCCAGGAGTGCGCCGGATTCGGTTGCCGGGTCGACTTGTTTGTAGCCAATAACGCCTTTGTTGATTTGGCCACTATCGGACAGGTGGCCCGGCTCACCGGTGGCCAAGTCTACAAGTACACGTATTTCCAGGTGATTCATTTCCGTAGCCCCAATATTTATGTGCAATGTTGTTAGTTTCGGTGATTTGATTTATGAATGCAGGCGGACCTTGACGGCGAGCGATTGGTCGAAGACGTCCGTCGCAATGTCGAGCAGACGGTGGCGTTTGATTCAATTATGCGCGTGCGTACGTCGACAGGTGTTCGACCTGTCGACTTTTACGGCCACTTTTTCATGTCGAACACGACGGACGTAGAAACGGCGGGCATTGATTCCGATCAGGCCATGACGATCGAAATCAAACACGACGACAAACTCACCGACGAGGATGGCGTTTATATCCAGGTCTTTGTTAAACTGAGACATTGAAACGACTCGATGGAATGTTCATTTGGTTTTGCTTTTTGTTGTTGTTGTTTTCTTAATAGGTGGCACTGTTGTTCACGTCGCCCGGCGGTCAGCGTCGACTTCGTATTCACAATTTGGCGTTGAGCGTGTGCACGCAAATGGCTGACTTGTATCGCAGCTGTGACTTGGACACGGTCATGAATTTGCTAATGAAGCAATCTGTGACTAAATTAACTGAATCCACACCGAAACAGATTAGGTGCGTCCTTCTGCCAATTGCATTTTGATTGGCCATTTATTTATTTCTTTATTTTCCTTCTTTTAATTCGAAAACAAAAAATAATAATAATTTCAAAAAATAAAAATAAAGGGACTCGCTGATTAATCGAAGCGCCCAAGTTTTGGCTTGTTATCGCAAAAATTGCGCTTCGCCTTCATCGCCGGGTCAGCTGATTTTACCCGAATGCATGAAACTCCTTCCACTGTACATCAATTGCCTGCTCAACTGCGATGCGCTTTCGGGCGGCTCGGACATGTCCATTGATGACCGGACGTTCAACATGTTTGCCGTTCAGACGATGCACGTTGGCGCCAGTTTGGCTTACCTGTACCCGCGTCTCGTCCCTCTGCTGGATGCATCGGCGCCGGCGAGTCCAAGCGATCAGGACGATGTCGTGTTGCCGTCGCCCGTCCGTTGCACAGGCGACAAGCTGCGTGACGACGGCGTTTACGTGCTGGACAATGGCATTCACATGTTTTTGTGGATCGGTTTGTCTGTCAGTCCGGAATGGATTCACGGTGTCTTTGGCACCAATTCAGCCGCACAGATCGACATTGACCGGACCAAGTTGATTGAGCTGGACAATCCCCGCTCGCAGCAGGTGCGTTTCAACTATGCAAATGTGTGTGCGATTGGATTGCGTGTATTTGATTCGATTTTCTTTCGTTCTTTGCTCCGCCGTCTCATTTCTAGGTGAGGAGTGTCATTGCCCAGCTGCGCTCGACGCGACAACGTCACATGCGCTTGACCCTGGTGCGGCCGCGCGATAAGCTGGAATTCGTCTTTAGGAAGTTTTTGGTGGAAGACAAACACGGCGATGCCAGTTCGAGTTATGTTGATTTCCTGTGCCACTTGCACAAGGAAATTCGCAATCTACTCAATTAACGTAGTAGCCCCCCCCCCCTTTTTTTGTGTGTGTGTGTGTTTTTTCTAATGGATGCGCAAGGAGAAGGGGACGCAATCACGTTCGAGTACGCAGACTTTGATAGTTGATGGAACGGGTTTTTGTTTTTCTCTCCCTTTTCCACACAACAACAAAAAAATCAAGAAACAAGCGAAAAACGATAGGAGGAAAAATTACGGAAGAATAATCTGCATCGAAAAAGAAGATAAAAATACGTTGTTCTTTATTATCTTTTTGTTTATTATTATTATTATCTACTCCCCACATATAGAAAAGGAAATTCCCCATTTAGAAGAAAAAGAGGATGAATAAATGAGCGATCGATGAGGAGTTTAAAAAAAACAAAAAAGAAAAAAATAACACACACAAAAAAATGTCGTCATTGATCGTGGAGAGAGGCAATAGAAGATGATTTTGGGAGAGGCCGAGATTGCCTTATTATTATCAAAATGCTAAGCGGAAAAAAAAATGATAATCTACAACAGAGTTTGTATTAGCCGAAACGCAATCGTGTTCTTTTGGGATTTTCTTTTCATTTTTTTTTCTATTTCTCTCTTCGCCTGTTAAATTTACTCTGTTTCCCCCTGCATCTTCTTCATATATTATTATAATTTTTTTTTTTTTTTCAAATAAAAAAAAATAGAAAAGGAAGGAAAGAGTCTGCTGATGAAACTAGAAATTGCCTAGAAGCTAATTATTATTTTGTTGTTCATACAAAAGAAGATTTGCCGCTGATTTGATTTGCTCTTTTTCTCTCGTCTGTTCTTATTCCTGGGGTTTGTCTCTTTCCATTTTCAATTATTATTCCCTTTTTTTTTTTTTTTTTGTGATTTTTTATTATTATCATCTTGTTCCGCGTACAGTTTGATGTGAATGTGTAAACACAAAATCGAGTGGGTGCCGTGTACTCGGAAAGTTTTCCTTGAAAATAAAAGAAAAAAGAAAATATTAACTAAAGCAAATGGCCGTCCTTTAAAAAAAAAAAAAATGTTGGCTGTCTGCGCAAGTTATTGCATTGGCGGGTAAACAGTGATGTTGTATACCGAGAATTCCTCTTATTTTTTGTTATGCCTTTTTTTTGTTTCTTTTTGTTGTTGTTGTTGTTTAGGTGTGTGACTGTGTGTCTGGCTCTTATCGATCGTGACTTGGAAGACAAGCCGCTTGACTGGCCCATCCGCCTACTGCGAGTGCAAACCGCCGGGGAGCTACCGCGTGTTGTATATAATTCGGCTGCTGCTGAAGTTGAGCTGCGCCAATCTTCTGGCCGAGCGCAATCCTATACATAAACGATATAAATTGACCTCTTAGTTTAAGAAAGAACAAAAAAATGTTGATTAAAACAACGTAAGATGAAAGTGGCCGTTCGACTAAGCCACATTCTGCTCCAACGTTTTTTGCTCTCATCCATTCTTCTTTCGAAATGATTTGCCTACATATATATAGGCTGTTGCTACCACAAGTGTGCTATAGACCAATCTTTCTTATTTGTTTTTGTTTTTTTGGTTCTTGTTTGTTTACTTTCATTCGGTGCACGTTGCCATGGCAACGCAATTGAATTCGCTCCGTCGAAAAGCCGATTGGCACGCATTGTATTGCATGCAATTGCCAGGCGCTATATAAACCGTTGGTATAAATGCTGGCATAAACGTCTTCGTCAAAAACAACATGAATAAACCATCGTCACCACAGTTTTGCAGAGTTCACAGCGAACTTTTGGCTTTTTTCGCCGTTGTCTGTGTCAAAGAGAAAATGTTTTGATTCTTTCATCCCCCCCCCCTTGCAAGGGTTCGATGCTTCTCCCGTCCAAGTTGCTTGACACGCACGAGAAACGTGAAAAGGGCGTCAGTTTATTGATTACCTCCCCCCCCCCTTTTTTCTTTTTTCTTTTTTTGTTGAGGCAGGAAGAGAGGGACAGCAGGAAGAGAGGGATTTGATTTGACGACTCGTGAATATACGTTTAGTTGTCACTTTGTGTGTGTGTGTAGCTTTTTGGGTTTCGCTATGTGATTGGAATCATTTTCTGTAAAAGGCTCTCGTCAAATGACGCGACATTGCCAATTGCTGTGAAATTCACTTGTTATCATCACCGCATTAGAGAGAGAGAGATTTAGTCGATTGAAAGCATCGCCCACCGCGTTTTACATATAATTATGCAGCTCTTTTTTCCTATGAGTGTGTGTGTGCACGCGTTTCCAACGCCTATACTTTGAATAAAAAACATTGAATCAAACAAAAGGAGGAAGGAGAAGCTGCTGTACGACGTCGCTCATTAGCATATTGATAACGTGTGGCGATTCGCATGTGTACGCGGATCATCTCGGCGCCCGCGGTAGGGAGGAAATGAAACATGAAACCGCTTTCATGCGGCCAGTCTTTTTTGTTTTGCTCTTACTGCGACCATCCCGGATGTGCAACACACAATGTTTCAAAGTTTTTCTCTATGCTATGGAAATTTAAATAGACAAGAAGAAAAGGGGATTACCCAATTGGCAAATGAAAAAAATAAAAATAAAAAATTCAGCGTGCAACATGTTTTTAAGCCAAGGACTCTCTCGTTACAGGGAAAAGGGGATTTCTTATGCTGTTCGACCTTGATGCGGGACATATTTAGTCGCTGTTGGTGTTAATCAATAACAGAGATGCGCAAGGTGTATACAACCTTTTGCGTCATTGTCTGACTATTTCCTTTTTTTTTTTATTTATCTTTGACAATAAGTCGAATTTGTGCCAGCGTTGACAGATTTTCTTTTTTTTTTGTCAATGAATAAATTTGAATATAAAATTCAAAAAAATGAACCTTCCCCACGAAGGTTGGTCTTGCGACATTCATAAATACAAATCGTCATCGAAGAATGATGTCTTCTTATTAAGATTGCGAGGGCCGCCCGTAGCAACTGTTGGCCTTCCATATCCTTTTTTTGTGATGGCCGTTCGTTTTCGAGTCTATACAATGCGTCCACTCGTTCTCTCAGCGGTTGCGTAGGACAGTTAACTCTCGATGCGCGACGACGACTCTATTCGAAACGACGAGCGCATCAATGAAATCAGGCGTCTCTCTCCACTTCTTCCCTGGCCTTTGATAGACAAGAGCAGTGAGAATCCTATAAGCTGAACAGACGAATGATTCAAAGAACCGTCCGATCCGATGACGGGGGTTGAATTGGCTGCCTAGTTACTCCCAATCTAAATTGAAAAAGATGTGAAAACAAGAATAAAGGTCATCCGATTCTTGCACGCTCCTCAGTATAATAGCTATATATATACTATGTCTTATACATGTATAGACCTATAACGAAATGCTTATGTCGCTGTGTGCAGCGTTAGTTGTTGTACCTTTCATTTAAAGGCACTCCAAAGTGCTGGTTGTAATGCAATAAGACACACACACACATAGATCACCTGTGTGCCACAGTATATAGTAATAGAAGCTGGTCTGGCAAAAGAAAAAAAAAGAGCAAACAGAAATGAGAAGCCGAGAGAAAAGTCCGTGACCTTTGGCTAATGCGAGATACTCTTCGTGACGTTCAACCCGCTACCTCCTACGTGGGATTCCCGAACGAGGGCACACAGTACCAAAACAAGGAAAGTGGAAACTTTTTTGTTTTGTTTTTTCTTTTCTTTCTTACTTCTTCCGTGACAACAGAAAAGAAAACAAAAAACTATGAACCAAAAAACTTTTTCTTTCATTTAAATGGAATTAGATTTTGGGAAAAGACGCCTCACCATCATAAATATGGCAAAAGTCTTTTGCATTATAGGCCTATAAGCGGTGCACATAAATCTTCAAAGAAAATATGCGACTCTTTTCTTTCTTCTTCTTCTTTTTTTTTTCTTCTTGCATATTTTAAACTGGCAATTAAATGGAAAATAGAGCGGTAGAAAATGGGGGTCTTGATCTTTGCACACACGACAAAACAGCCAACTTTGCAACGGCTATTTAAGATCCATCTCCCTTTTTTTTGTGTGTGTGTGTGTGTGTGCAAGATATGAGAGCTCCTTTGCCTTCTGTAGTAAGTCTAGTATAATATATAACGAACAGTTGACTTGTTTTGCACGACGTTGATAAAGCAGCCCCTCCCCCCCCCCCCCAAAAAAAAGGGAGGGGAGTTTTGTTCAGCCTACGCTGTGCCGGTCGATTTCTTTCTCCTTCGTGCAACTCCATCGTCCGGAATTCAATTGAAAGAAGAAGACAAGTTGCTCGCAGCATGAAAAGGACGTAGCCTATCTATGGTGATGTAATCAGGTCAATCTTATATCTGCATAATCCCATCATGAATGTGTGTGTAGACGGCTCCTTGTTTTCTATCTAATATCGTCTACATCTCTTTGTAAATCTAAAATGAAGCGCACACGATGATTGCTACGTCGAGTGTTGAGCTTCAGATTTCGTCTATGGGGTTCTACCAAATCGCTGCTCGATGTGCAGAGAAATCTGATGTTGGCAAGACGTTGGAGCCCGGACACGCTGACGCATCGCTTCCTCGACGACCGCGTATATATTTCAGAAAGAAAAAGGGCCTCTTCCACATCAATCTATATGCATATTTGTGTGTGTGTGTGTGTGTACTAGGCAGTCCAGCCGAGTATAGGATCTGATGGTCATGTAACACGGCCGGATGTAACATCCATCACATTATTTTTTGTTAAAGAGAGATGTTGCGGGTTTGTGTATTCGAATAAATTGATACACTCGTATATAGTAGTAGCCAATAAGGCTTCGTATACATAAAAGTTCAATATGTAAACTTGTTTTTTTTTTTTTTTTCATTTCAAATCTTTTCTTATTGCTTTGGATGAAATCCCATCGGTGGCCATACGATGCGGGATTTGAGAAAAAAAACGCATCTAGATGTGTACACCCGATTTTTGCATAATATATGTATTGTCGGCGCTCTGCGGGAAAAGGAGAAGGCGATATAGACATTCTGCTATGTAGTTTTCTATGCATTTCAAAACGAAGAGCAACAATTCCTCCTATTTCGTTCATGTTGAGGCTCCGTCGGCTGTTCTGCGTTTGACTGTTCTCTTTATCAAACGTATATACATCACAAATAACCAAAAAATCAAAAGAGAAATAGGATCAAAGTTATATATATGTATAGGCTGGCAAAAGTGCGCACACATTGGTTGAATAGATGTGTTGCAAAGGACACGTCACTCGCACAGTTTTTCACATCTCTTTTCTGCTGACTTTTCTATCCCCCCCCCCCTCTCAGAATTCTCTATATAGACGTATACATCGTCAATAAAAGAACAGCGTTTTGTTCGTTAAAGAATTGGGACGTCATCAACACACACAGGTATATATACGCTGGCATCGACATGTATTTTAGCCCCAAATTTATACGCGACTATACATCACAATGCCGACAAAAAACTGTCGGCATTCGAAAGAATCTCGTTCAAGTTTAGACACGTTTGTGTATATACGAGACGAGTGTGATCTCTCTCTTTCGGGCTATAAAATTCTATTCCTAAATGACATCCTCTTTCTCGTCTTATTCCTTTTTTTTTTTTTTAGTTGTGTGGCTGTACGTGTGTGTCAAGAGGCTCGTGCTATAAACTTCCGTACGAGCTGAATGAGAAAAAGAACGGGGGGCGGGGGCAAAAATATAAAAAAAGAAAGGCCGGGATTGTTGAGACGCTCCGTTTCCTCGTTGAAAATCTTTCGTTTAACTTTGGAGATTTCTCTCTTTTTTCAACTTTTTGTTTTTTCTTTTCTTTTCTTCTCCCGCCCCCATCCCCTTTTTGGATGGCAATTCTATTCTATATACTATACTGTATATTACATATAAATAAATACAGTTTTCATCTGTATGTGCTCTTAAACTGTCTTATTGCATTACATACTTTTTGTTGTTGTTGTTGTTGCTGTAAGTAGCTACGCTCTTCGCATTTTTTGGCGCTTTTGGGACGTGTTCCAAGAATGTCCTTTATGTAGATATCGATAGCGCACCGCGAAATCCATACACACGGTACGTGATGAAGCTTTGGTTGAACAGCGCCGCCTTATACAGTAGATATATAGGTATATATAGTATCCCGTACAACAGAAAGATTTAATAAATAGGGTTGACGTGAGTGATTGTCATAAATCAAAGACGTGTAATATAAACAACAGATTTAGAAAAGAAAATGACTTGTGACTGCCAACGAATGACTGATATTATGTAGACCCCTTTCTATTCTAATTCATTTGAACTTGTTTTTTGTTTTGTTTCTTTATATGTGCTGCGTGTAGTTGGCGAACACACCCAAGTGTTTGTTTCATTTTATTGTTTTTCATTTGGATATATAAAACTTGCTGTGTAAATAAGGGTGGCCCTTCTTTCGAACGGAGGGACACTGGCTATTACACGCCGATCGATGGCACGGCTCTCCCTCTCTGTGTGTACATATCCATTTTCTTTATTCTTTGTTACCCAACCATTTCCGCTCCATATATTATTCTGCATAGAAAATTTGCTCTTGCGTTGGGCAGTCGAATCCTGTATAGATCCTGTCGTCCGCCGCCTTTTCTTTCTCCATTTGGCCAGCTGATGCGCGCGCTGCATTTTTATGTATAAGAACTGCTGTCTGTTTTGCAGGCTATATGTACGTTATATAATACATGCATAGACTATCTGCTGCATGTCTTCCATCCACCTCTTTCGTGATCTACATATATATACGTGTCCGTTGCTGGCTATTCTATTCCCATTACAACAACAGACGGGGCCGTCTGTTGTAGCTTTAAATATAAGTGTCAATCGACGGCCAAGAAAAGAATAATGTGGTTAAAGGTGTACACATTTCAACTGCGTATATACACAGTAGATAAATCGAATGCGAAAAGAGAGTCAATAGACCATTAGTGATGATTAGGGGCATCTGTTAGCCTCAAGCGATCACGTATGATGGCCACGCCTCATCATCGGTTAGAGTTGCACCATCGTGTATAGTTAGAGACTATATACGTCTATATATGCACATCATGGACGCAGCGTTGATGCTTTCATCAATATAAAACACACAAGAAAAGGGGGGATATCTATGATGTATTTCGTCCTCATGTTACAGCGCTAATAGAACTAATAGGCTCGCCACTCGTTACGATGCTGCTGCTGTATCTACACCAAGAAAAAAAATGATGAATGTTTTATTTATTGTTTTTATTTTTGATGCGTGTAATGTTGTTGGAAAGGGAACACTTATATTTTAGGGCATATAATGTTACAGTTTTGTATATATAGTTAAACGTTGTCTTTATACGTACATATAGATGTATATGCGTAAAAGTGTATAGACTTATGTGTAACATAAGGGACAGCAATCATACAAGTTTTTGAAAACCTTATACATAATAAAACAAAGTTGGTGTGCACTTTAGTCTCTGCTGTTTCGTCTACGTGGAAATGATGGAGTTAAAATCGGATCCTTTAAGACATACATAGAAAGAAATGGTGAAAAACAAGTAAAACAACTTTTGGCTAACATTCGGTTGTTATAGGCAAGGGCGTGTAACAGTCACGGCAGGGGTCACGGTCTTTTCCATATATTTATATACGTATAGAGTCTACATCAGGTATATATGTACGAATGTATATATACATATAGATATCGGATTCATATATAGAGTGGACGTCAAAAGACGTGCAATGAAAGAATGCATATGTTTGGTCGATGAACATGTTCAGTTTGATGGGACAAGTCATCAAACGCATCTAGACTTATATATACAATGAAAATCATATGAAGATATGATCAACTTTGTTGCCTTATTTGAAATGAATTGCACTTATGTCTGCACTTGCAATGTTTGAATACAGAGTCTACATACACACACATAGACTTTTGTCTATATAGATTTATTTATTGAAAAGTTGGGCTGTGCGGCCATGGGTTGATCAGTGCCAGTTGAGCGGATGATGAGGGCGCATGCCCCGTTCATTTATCCTCGCTCTCTTGGCAAAAGATGAGGTGGAATCCACTGTGTCCTGCCCCAACGGTGGGTGGCGTGAGAAAGGGAGGGTATCATCGACGAGTGGCCCAAGAAGGAAAAGAAAAAAAAACGCAAAAAAGAGGACCTCGATTATCGTTGTCCCAGCAGTTGGTGTACGGCAGCCCGTCTGTCTGGGTAGCCCAGCAGCCAGTGCCTTCTTCTTTGCGGTGTGTGTGTGTGTGGTGTGTATGTTTTGTTTTCATTCTTTATCGCATCGCTTCTCTATCCCCTCCCCCACAAAAAAGCCCTAGACCTATTATAGTTTTCACTATTGGCTAGTGTTACAAACAACAGCTGAGAAAAGTCTGGGTGAACTCATCCGTTTCTAGTATATAATAATATACTCTGCGTTAGACATTTGAGAGGGGGGGGGGGGAAGAAACAGAGTCACTCATCACATCAGATTACGTCACAGGTTAGTGCATGTAATCTTCTATTAGTTTGACTCGTTTTTCTCCTATATTTTGAATGTGATTATGTGTGTGTGTGTGTGTGTATTTGTCTATTTCCGTAAGCCACGGGAAGAAGGCGTGTTTAGATAACGTCGAACGTCAACATTTCTAGACAAAGTTGCAGATATCCTGTGTTTACGCAACGGGCGAATTCATCTTGTTTAAGGTTATCGGGTTTAGCCATTTTGCCTTTTTCTTGTTAACTTTTGTTTATTTTTTTTTTGAGGGGGGGCAAACAAAACAAATAAAAGAGGAGAGGTTGGTGCTGGGAATTAAAGGATTTGTATCGAATATCCGGATATGAAAGCTCGATCGACTTTTCCTTCTTCTTCTTTTTTATTATTATTTTCTTTCCCTTTTTTTTTCTCTGTTTGGATGTAGTCCCAACGATTCAATATATCGACTGTGATTGGTTCTCCTGATGGATCATTCTCTCTTTATATAACCGTCTCTCTCACACACTGAAAGTAATAAAAACGAAAACGAAATAGAAAAGATTTAGTTCGTGGGTGTACGAACTGTTATCACATTTGCCTTAATACTCCACGGAGCAAATATCATTGACATGCCAAAAGCGATGTTGCGCAGCTCGCGAATATAACGACTGATGCATCCGCACACTGCATTTTTAGCGAACGAAATCTTCTATATATACATATAGACGTATATAGGAAGACAGCATAGTCGAAACGTATATCTCTATACTATACAACGTTTAATATCATATGTATGCTGTGGATGCTTTGACAAAAGACGCAGCAGAACGAGAGGGTGTGTGTTACACGGGACACAGCACTTGTCTCCTCCCATATATATTCTCTCGTTCGCTTGGTTCGCGTGTGGCTTAATCAATAATCGATTGGCCTCACTTTCGATCCGTTTGAAGGCGAAAATCAAGAGAAAAGGCATGTGCCCTATCTTCAATCCGACTGACGCTCGCTCGTGTATCAACATCCAAGGGCGAACACACACACACCGGTGCATCATTAACCTGCCAAGTCTAGGTTATACATACATATTCGTGTGTGATGCTCTCAAGTCGACGATAATCTTGAGGCGATTTGCATTGATGTTCCCATTTTACAAAATAACATTAATCAACAAAACCATGTATGTGTGTGTGTGGGGGGGAGTCTTTTGATCAACGGTTGATCTTGTAATGTAATAGATTTATTATATAGGTTTAAAATAGATAGAGCGTGTGTGTGTGTGTGTGTCTAATATATGCTGATGGCGAATTCATTTTTACATTGGCTGGCTAATGCTCGTTTAATGGACGCTGTGTGTGTGTGATCCAAGTCAATGGATAGGATGATGGTCGATGTGTGGTCCCGATGAACTGGCGAAAATTTTAATAGTAATATAAAAAAAAAAGGAGAAGAATATGATGGATTGTGTAGGATATAGGAGTTTTGATATTTGTATAATAACGACGGCAGACTCATCGTCGCCCGTATAAATCACCTCTCGTCCATCGTTTTTTTATGTCTACAACAAGAAATAAAAAGAGCGCAGGCATAAAAGAAAACCCATCAGCGCCAAAGCGGAAAGAAATCCGTGATTTATTTCTTTTTCCTTTTCTTTTTACATAGAGTCGTGTAGAATTTTTTGTTTTGGGTGTTTTTCTCTTCCTTTTTTCTTCTCGATTATAAGGAAAATGTGAATTTTAAAGGGTTTTTCCATTGTGTTTGCAATTTGCGAAATTCATTGCAAACGTATAATGAGGTGAATCGTGAAAAGCAGTTCACGCATCAGGCGTGTATAATTTCTCGAATTATGTAGCACACAAAGCATAAATGTATAAATTATAAGACGGAGATTTAAAAAAAAATGACAAACGCATGTTTTTTCAATGTTTTTTTTTTTAAAGTAATTACAAAGAAAAATGGCGGATTGAGAAGCTAACAAAAAAAGTTTCCCCTTTGTGTGTGTGCGATACAGGTGGAAAGAGAGATAGAGAGAAAACTATTATACTCACCTGGAGACGCTCGTGCTGACAGACGCCATGTCTTGCTGGCCATTGTTGGGCTTCCTGCTGTCAACGGCTTTTCGGCTTCTGATGGCTGATCCGCTAGCCCCGCCCAACATCCACCATAACGTACGGACCTTCTATCTTTCCACTCCGACTATTTAAACTTTCATTTAAAAAGAAAAAGAAATTACAGATTTGTTTAAAAATTTTTTTTTATGTGTGCCATTATTTCTTATAAATGAAATGTGGTCACGTGTCGCCGTTAAGTCCCCCCTTTTCCTTTCTTTTTTTATTTTTTCATCCGGCCAATAAAAACCAAAAGCCATTTGGCTCCTGGATCCTATTTCGTTTTGGGTCGTTACACACTCAGTTCCAAACGACCAGAGAGAGAGAGAGAGAGACACAATAACTATAATGATAATAGTCCTACAGGTTTTTGTTTTGATTTTGAAGGGCGGCGGTGGCAATAACAGAACGGAGCAACTGGACGATCTTCTGGCCGAAATCGGTGACGTCACGTCGGGCAATTTAGGCTCTTTGTGCATCTCGCAGCAATTCCGTTCGGTGCCCGTGTCCGTCAGGGTGGACGCATTCGAAGCCGCCCGACAAAAAGCCGACATGCTCGCCCGTCTTCTCCAAGATCTTGGACAACTGGACAATCAAGGCTTGTTGACTTTCTTTCATATTATATACTCGCATCTTTATATACGCTCCATTATATCTGATGACATTTTCAGTATTATAGAGGATAGACGATGATTACACTGTCTTATTTTTTTACTATACATCGCACAGACGCAATTGGCTTGATTACTATACTTACCCATTTATTTTAAAAGATTAAGATAAAAATAAAAAAAGAAAGAAATAAAAGGAGGCCAAACTTTTCCTATGTGATTATAGGTTTGGGCTGCTGTGGGAAAGGGACTTTTTTTCTTTCCAAGTATATTTAGGAGATCCGGCTCGACCACTTCATTTCCCTTTCTATGCGAACGGGTATTTTTAAGATAATACATTTTCTTTTTCTTTTTGTTTTCTTTTTAAAAACATGTATTTATGTCATTTCCTACTAGGAACTAACGATTTTTTTCGCCTCCTTTTTTTTTTTGTTTGAATTTTGAAACAAATGGCAAAGAATGGTAGATGCCTTGAAAATCCTGCTGGTCCACTTCTATACAACCATACATGTGACTTGAGTTAAAACTAGATGAAAAATGTATTTAAACAGAGTTGGACGGGAATCAAATGAGTTGCTACCATGGCAACCAGTGACTTCCATGATCCCGTTAGTCTACCAGCGTTAAAAAACAAATTTTAAACCTTTGATGTGAGATCAAAAGGCCGTTCTACAGCTATCCACTCTGGCGCTTTGTTTTCAGGGCCAATTCTCTTACGGGCGATTTATTTAATCGTTTCAGAGTAGGACGGATCAATAAATCCCCAAAGGAAGCCTTTGCTTTTCGTTGCGTGTGTTTGTCTTTTACATCATCCCGCCCAACCCTATATGTAAGGTGAAAACAATATATAAAAGGACCGCTGTAGAATACGTAAAACCAGCGAAGATTTAAAACTAACACAGAAAGCAACAGCCTTTATTATCTAAAGACTTAAAGAGGTTTTCGTTTAAGGGTACATTTTTTAAAGGAAACTTTAGCACTCGTAGCGATTTTTATAACAGCGAGACAAATCTTAAGCATGTAATTAAACCAAAGTAAAATGTACACCACGCGTTTCCAAAGCTTCCCTTTTTTGTGCTCGAGTAGCATATTGATCGAGCCATATTGTGTCCTGATGTAATAATGCTCAATCGATCGCCTCCTAAGACGCTTCTGTAGTCGTATCTGACGAAAACTCGATTAGTATATCGCCGAAATAGCTCAGTTGGGAGAGCGTTAGACTGAAGATCTAAAGGTCCCTGGTTCGATCCCGGGTTTCGGCAAACCTTTTTTTCCCCCCTTATCCTTTCAGCTTGAAAGTGACCACGCTTTCGCTCTTGGGTGACGTCACACTTTTTTCCTCACGCATATTACTGGAAACTTAACGTCATCTGATACGGTACACTATTGTTCGTTTTTTTTTACTGTCCAAGACAAACGGAAAACCGGTTGGCTGCATATTTTAAGGGTATTTTTGTTTTTTTCTGTGGAAAAGTCCAAAGGTGATTTCGAAATGACGTTTACGTTGGACTCGATTTAATATATGAATGTTGGTGAAGGTCATTCTGCGACGTTCCGGCCTTATTTCTTGGTTTTGTTTTAAAATTGAAAATGTAGGTCATTGATAAGGTACCATTCGATTTGCTAAGCTTACCCTTTTACGGCATGCGAAGAAAATGTCGCAACGCATTAGCGTCCACATAATTTGCATAGTAGCTGTTGTTTGACTAATTGCGCGTCTCCCGCCGTTATTCAGAATTGCTCAAGTTGCTGATTACGAGCGCCGTGCGGAGCGAGCGGACAATCGAAACTTCACGTATGGTCACATTCACTAAGCCAACAGCACTCGCATCATCGGCTTCATCATCGCAATCAAACGGTCTCATTCGCGAACAAGGCAATATCGTCAATCTCCTCTTTATGGCCCACGCGACTCGTCCAGCTTCTCCTTACGCCGACCCATCCGTCAAAGTCGATTACATCCAGCAGTCGGCATCCATCAACGCTTCCATTCAACAACAGGTCCGTGGTCGCCCGTTCTTATCCATCTGTCGCATAACACGTCTGTCTACAAACACACGAATAAGTTGATCCATCATTTTAAAAAAAACACTCACAGTCGACAACGCTGCCAAAGGCGACATCCACCAGTTCCGGCAGCGTGTTGCTGGGCAACACGGCGCTGAACGATCTGCCGTGGTTCGACGATCCCTTCCGTTCGACTCCGCAAGCGGCGAAAGGTTTTCTAGCCAACTGGAACAAGTTCATGATCAATTCGTCGAATGTCACCTTTCTCGGATGGTGGACGTTTCCGTATTACCAGTGTTCCAGTCGCCGCTGGTTGCTCACGTACACCATTCCGGTCACCAGCGTTTCTCCCACGTCTTCCACAGCTGCCGACCGGTTTGAAAACGAAAAACTTGAAATGATTTTCTTTGTCCAATCGCATTTCCTGATTTTCGAAAAAAAAAACGAAATGTCTTTCTTTTTCCTTTTTTGGAAACTATTTGGAAAGGTTGGATGGATTGCTTACCGTAGACGTGTCCGTTTCGTCGATGGACATCAACCAATGCGGCGACGGGCCGTCGTCGGTTGAGACAACAGCTGATCAGCAAACAATTACGCATTTTAGTGGCACCCATAAATGTCACGAGACTAGCACCGTATGCCATTTCTCTTTCAATATTTATGTGCGTGTATCAAATGTTACCTAATTGATTGATGAATATGTAGTGCCGATTCGAGAGAGGTTACGGCTGGATACGAGGTGGTTACACTTGCACCTGCTTACCCGGATATTATTCGCCGTTTTTGAAAAATGCCACTTTCAACGGATCCCACGTCGAATGTAAAATACCTTCACTATTTCATAGCTTTTACTTTCAAGCTATTAATTGTTTCATTTAACATTGATTTACCTACATACGTAGTGGCCTTTCGGAATAAGTTGACCTTCAACAGCCCAGTGTACGACCAATTGTACCGATGTCTTCCATGCTCCGCTGGATGCGACGTCTGCGTCGATGATTCGCCATGTTTGGCGCCTTACGACTGGCCCTTTAGGTTTGAATCCTCTTGACATTATTGACATCTGATGAAAAAGAAAAAAATAACAAGTATAGATGGCGTGCGATCAAAGTTGATGTTTACATGTTTGTTTAATGAGACCAGATGAAAAGAAACCTATTGACGAATGAATAAGGAAGTGCGCATTATAAAGCATTCGATAACCCGTCTCATTTACGACATGGAATTCTATTAAAAACACGCATTCGATTTTCACTAGTGTGCGTGAAACGTGTTTTCTCTCTTCATCAACGTCGTGACGAGCACGTCGTAAACCTCTAAAAATTTCTTTATTTACCAGTTTGTTTGTCATCGGCGTACTGTAATACGACCACCAGGTGCAGCTAATGACTTTGACACAATCGTTAGAGGTTAAGATTCCAGACACGGACACGTGCTGTGTTGGCTGCGTGCGGGGAACAGACGCACCTCTGCCAATAAGTCAGAAAAAGATGGGGAACTCGTTTCTCCTCTTCAGCTGAGGGAGAAAACAATCAGTTACACAAGAGAAATGAACAGTTGTGTTAAAGTTTTGTGGCTAATATTATGAGGTACGTGCATTGAGTCACGCACACCATCCACGATGGCTATATGTGCCATCATTCGATGGCGTGCGTGATTTTTAAAGGTATCCGCCCTTGTTTTCTTCTCCTCATTTTCACCTTGTTCGTTCTTGGGGGTCGAAAGAACATCTGAAGATGAACATAGAGGGGAATGCCTTTTGAAATGGCTCTCGTCAATGTCGGTGCATGTAAAAAGAGACATACCATTTTTAGCCAAACTTTGAATTATGCACGAAAAACTTGAATACATATCGCGTACCAGCAGTTTAGACATTCTGCACATTCAGATGAAAAAACTCGTTATTCAACTTCGTTGGCATACGTGCGTGTCCTGTATCGTCACTAGAAAACAAGTTTCTTCCGCATTGAAACTTCCTTTCTTTTCGTGTAGTAACCGAATTAATTTTGTTCATTTCTGCGTGGCATTGATAACAGGATCGCTTTATTGGCCATTTCCATGTCTTGGGTCTTGATTTCCATCGGTCTAATGGGCGCCGTTTACAAGTATCGACGCCTCAAAGTCTTCAAGGTGGCCAGCCCTACATTTCTGTGTGTCACACTGCTCGGCTGCGCCATTATGTACGCAGAGGTAACAAGTAATTCAATATTCCGAAAAACAAAGGCCCCTTCTCTCTTGTGCCACAATTCTTCCAACTCATTCATCTTGTTGAGATTGTTGTTTTCGAATTAAATCAATCCATCTCTTTTAATATCCCCTCCGTCTTTTGTTTTCTTTC
Source organism: Daphnia magna (assembly GCF_020631705.1). Lineage (NCBI taxonomy): Eukaryota > Metazoa > Arthropoda > Branchiopoda > Diplostraca > Daphniidae > Daphnia > Daphnia magna. The sequence goes on along the minus strand of NC_059189.1, from coordinate 10,570,904 downwards.
TTCCAGATGGCGGCCATTTTTCCTGAACTGAACACGCCAGCATGCGTTGCCACCAAGTGGACTCGTCATATGGGGTTTTGCATCACTTTCAGTTCTCTTTTAATGAAAACATGGAGGTAAGTTAACAAAAACTCTCTAGATTTGTTTAATTTGATATGCACTGAATAGGATTAGAGTACACGTGCACAAATTAGGTCGACTCTCTCTCCCTCTTTTCCGTTGCTGTTTCTGTTTAAACACAATCAGATATCATTTTCACAATTTCAATTATTTCCTGGACGTTATTTAAAAAAAAAATCTAGGGTATCTCTTACTTATCGAGTGAAATCTGCGCACAAATTGAAATTGACTGATCAGCAATTACTTCAATGGATGGTACCCATCATGCTGGTGGCTACCGTTTATCTGGGTGCCTGGACGGCTAGTGATCCCCCTACCGGCGAATTCATTTTAACCGGGCCCACCATGAAGTTCACACAATGCACTTACAACTGGTGGGACCACAGCCTCGCCATCGGTAAGACATTTTTTAAAAAACTAAAAATAGCCACGTTTTCTTATTTTTTTTTGCATCTTTTTAAGTGAGAAAAAAATAGAGTTTGCATGCCATCCTGCAATTGTGTTTGAAAGAAAATTGTGGTAATTACGGCGGTGCACACCAGTCGTGCAAAGAGATGCAGATAAGATAAAAACCGTTAGGTCACTCTGCGGGTGAATGCCATCAGCATTCTTATTTTGGTTAATGAAACTTGCCATTTTGATTAAAGAACATTATTAAGCGTATCAACTTGCACCAGGTTCTGCTTTTAACATTTACCGTAAGTGAATTCGTAAGCGATTTGTAAGCGATTGAAGGTTTGTTCCGGCGTCACCTCTAATCCAACGAGAAAAGGTTTTATGTAGAACAACGAACCGTTGTTAGGCTTCCCGCCAAGTCCAGTGAAGAAAGCATGTCATATCAGAAACAGAAAGAGCGTAAAGTTTCTCTAAATTAAGTTGTTGATTCAGTGGTAAAACGAAAGTGTGTCGCAGATATTTATTTGTCGTGTTTCATTCCAACAGTTTCATCGTTGCACGTGTCGTGTAATCTCATTGTGTTTATGAAAGTTCGTTTTCCACGTTGCTGAAATTTCTGGATGAAACTCGTAACAATTTCAACGAAAACTTTATTTTTAAGCACAATTCAATCTTGATGCTATGGCATTAAAAAAACAAAACAAGGAAGATGAGAATAAGAGGTCACGAGAATAATTTCAAACAGCAGTAATGATTCAACGAATTGATCAAATTTAAACGAATATATTTCAGGCGAGGTGTTTTTCCTCATGTGGGGAATTCACGTGTGCTACTCGGTGCGACGTGCTGAAACGTATTTTAACGAGACGAAACACATTTCGTGGGCTGTGTACAACATTGCCGTCACCAACATCATCTTCGCTTCATTCCAGTAAGCAAATAGAATCAAATATCATTGAATACCTGTTCATCGACTCAACTATTTTTTAAAAATGGAAAACATAGTTTGCTGCTGTTGCCAAATGTCGGGCCGGACATGAAATATCTACTGGGTTTCGTTCGCACGCAGATGAGCACGACGGTGACCATCGCCTTGGTGTTTGGTCCAAAGGTCTTTATGTTTTTATTTCTAGTTTTTTTTTTTTTTCTATTTCCTATCGAGTTATGTAAAAACAAAATGAGAAAACATCTTCAATGTCGTTGAGTAATTCCTTGAAATAATAATAATAATTATGACATTTGGCCCTGAAATGTCAGTTTTATCTGGTGGCGGTCGGGAGAGGAGATGAACACGATGCAAGGACCAAAGCACGTGGTGTGACGGCTTCCTTCTCGTTGAACGGACTCAGCTTGGCCAGCGGCATGGGCGGAAGTTGCGCTGGAGCGGGCGGCGGAGTCCTCGTTGGTGGCGGTATGACGGAAAACCTGGAGAACAGTGGCAATCCGCCAGAACCCGACGATCAACCCGTAGACCTCTACCGTGAAAACGAGGAACTAAAAGTAAAATTCGAATGAATTTATTTATTTATTTATTTTTTCTTTCTTTCTTTATAGTACGGAATTCCCTTCTTAGCCCCCATAAAAACAAAAAACAAAAGCACAGCGACAAAAGCCATATTTCCATATAAAGTGTCGTAGGACAATTTTTTTTGTTGTTTTCTTTTAAGAAAAGAACAACAATAAAAAGAGGTCCATAATGGTCGGACTGGAACAAGGCGATCCGGTTTCCACGTTTGGTAGTTCAGGAGCCGAGGCAAAATCGCGGGCAGTTTGTAAAAAGTGAGGCAAAAAAAAAAACCGTTTTTACGGTAATATTCAGTACGTATGTGTAACAACGAGAACAATATGAACCGAACTGAAAACAGCAGTCGATTCAAAAAGGGTGGGAGAACGTTTCTATTCTTAAAAACAACGGATAAAAAAGAGGCACAAGGTTTTTCACACTCGATTTCGATATGTGAAAATGGGCGTTGCCGACACCTTAAACATCCCCCCAAAATTGCTGGAGATTTTTGCATTTGATAACTTGTGTCAATTTTTGCTTTTTTCTTTGCCTATCTAAAATCCAAAACGTTTGATTGTGTTTGTATTATTCAGGCTGAGATATCCAAACTGCTGACTGTCTAAAAACACAGACACATTTTTAAGAGAAAAAAAAAAGGGCTCAAATTAGAATAGAAAATAGAGACACACGGTATAGCCATTTGTTCTATTCACGATCGACACATGATTTGCCTTTCGTATGTGAATGTTTTCATTTTCTTTTATTTTAGTTTTTTTTTTTTGTTATTTCTCACGTAAGTCGCTACCTTTATACCTTAAAAAAATGTGTGTCAAACACATTGCAAAAAAAAATTTGGGTTTTTTCATTCCCCTTCAATCGACCTTCGCTTGTTTGGTTGACTCCAATAGTGCGTGTCGTGCGTTTTTGTTTATTTATTTATTTATTTTTATACCAACTCTTAAGTGTCATAAAACAAAAAACAAAATTTTTTTTTTTTCTTTTAGATGATGTCATTTGTTTAATTCGGTTCTATTTATCTGTCCAATTTGCGATTGAATTTGCCAAGGAACAATTGCAAAAGCTGGCCGGCCACATGGAGTTCATGAAAATCGTGCACATGGGCGTGAATAATCCACACCTGAAACCGAAACCTGGCGGTTACTTCAGTCACGGCAACGTGGCAACATCGGCCGCAGCGGCGGCTGTGGTTTCCGTAGCGGCCGCAACGTCCGTGGCGACGGTGGCGGCGCCAGGAAGCGGCCCTGGATCGACCAGTCCATCGACGGCGGGCGAATCGAGTCTCTTGCAAAAACGGGGAGCTTCGCTACTCGAACCGGCCGTTGTGCATTTCAATTACGAGTCGGACGTCTTGCTGAGCCGCAAGAGCTCGTCGCGTCAAATCCAGCCCAGCTCGCTGGGCGTCGTCGTCGACGATGCCAACGTCCTGGACGATTCGCCCACCGCCGAGCTTTTACCCAATTCGGGCCCGTCAAAACTCTGACTAGTCGTCAATAGTGAGGAGGTTTGGCTATGAAAAATGAATGACGTCATTGCGTCTGTGACTGTTTCTATTGGATGTAATCGCCCGTCGATTGGCATGGCATCCGAGACGTGTGCGATGATAGTAGCCAATCCAAAGACACTGTCCTCCTCACTATTGACTCGTTGTTTTTTTTTTAATGTTACCATTGCGCTGACTTGTAAATAATAGAATTTTTGTTTTTTGCCATTCATTGACTAGCCGTTCTAAATTTCGCTCTTCTGTCTCATCCATTTCTGTCGCACGCGTACACACTTATAGATGTCAAAGAGAAAAAAAACAAAACAAACAAAGGTAATCATATTTTGAAGGCGATTTTGTTGTTTGATTTCACGCATGTACACGCACATTTCTAAAAATAAAAAAATAAAAAATGGGGAATCGGATAAGATAGATGGGGGGAGGGAAAAACGGGACTGTACAATCGATTCACTGACATTACATACAAATACATACAAGATCGGGAAATATACATTAAAAAAAAAAACGTTTCCATTGATTTTTTGTGGCGTCTTATTTCTTTAAAACACTTTTGAGAGCGGGAAATTGACAGGAGGGATGTCGCAGAGAAAGTTGTTCATTCGAATTTTCTGGAGAATCAATAAACATTTGAAGAAGGAAATAATAATTGTCGGACATGGCATTTAAGAAGAAAAAGAAAATAATAATAATTTGTCACAAATGATTTCGCTTTTCTCCATTGCTCTCTCTGTTTTGCTTTTTATGTACAAGTTTCTATACATTCAGGTAACGTTTTTCTTTTTTTTTTTTTTTTTCAAAATGGTGTGGTATGATTTGTAAATGTGTTTTCTGTCGTAATACTCTGTAAATCTTAAAATTTCGAATTTCTCTTTTCGTTATTTTTTTTTTCTTTAAAAAAAAAAGTGGAAAATTTTGGCGCGCGCGCGAAATTTAAAATCGCAACGTTTTTGTTTTGGAGGTAAAAAATAAAAAAAATAAAAAAATGGGCAACGGTTCGGGACCGTTGCAGAAGCTCCGGGGGAAAAACATAATGTTCAGTAGACATACATCTGCTTGAGTTGATCCCTTAGATGTTGTGGCATAACATAAACATCCTGTAGATAAAATATAATCGTATCACTTCATACATCGTATCATTCAAAAAAAGGCAAAAGGAAGGTGGGGAATGAGCACTAATGACATACCTTGTGTTGCTCCTGGCCCCGTAGTCGAAGAATCACGCTACGAATCGTCTTACGCCAAAGGCTCGGTTTCTGTCCAAAATCAATTGCACTCCAGGCATCCTATTTTTTGTTTTGTTTTGTTTTGTTTTTTTCATTTTGAAAAAAACAAAAAAGATAAATTACAATTAAATAATCGGCATTTAATTATTCCTTAAAAAAATAGGAAGAAAAAGAAAAACCTTGGCCCACATATTTTAAAAACGGCTTATCTAGGCACTTTATCGGTCAGAGAGCACAATCCAAAAAAAAAAACTAAAAAATAAAGCAAATAAAACATCTCGTCTAACATCGAACGTGACATTGTGGTCATTGCAAATCAGACTATCGTATTGGAATGAAAATGGCGCGCAAGGCCATCGTTCAAATAAATTAAAAAATATATATTCCAAAAAGAAAAAGTTAAGTTTTAGAAACGGGAAAGGAAGCAAGGATCAAAATGTTAGAAAGAAATAACAAAACAAACAAACAAACAAAAAATCTTACCTGGACTTCCTTATTGAATTGGGCGATAGATGCAGCGCTTCCGGGATCGCCACTGTGAGGACAAGCCGAACAGTCTGAAGATGGCGACGTAGACGCCACTTCCGCGTCAGGTGTCGATAAAGCACTGGACTGTCTCTTGCGTAACTTACTAAAAAAAAAAATAAAATAAAAAAAGGGCAAGAAAACAACACGACACATAAAAAGGAAAAACGTTAGCATGTCATTTACAAACATAGTTATCACTCAGACCCTGACAAAATACATTTCAAATCAATTGGCTTTCAAAGGTGAGCAAGTGATGTGTGGAAACCAATCGATTCAGCCACGCCATTTTCTCTCTGTCGCTCACTTTCAAGGATTCTTTTCTTTGAAAAGAAAAAAACAAACAAAACGCACCTGTAATTCTCGATGGACAAGTGCCACTGATGCTGCACGTGACACCTAACGAGCGACTCTAAACGCAAGAGTTCTCTGCGAATCGAAGTGCTATTGCTTGCGGCCGATGATGAAAGCGATGAGGAAGAAGAAGAAGATTCGACAGTCGGTGATATATCTTCTTCTCCTTCCTCATTGCCGGGCTCTTCTTCTTCCAGCATCGTGGCTACTTGTTCTTGACAGTTGAAGGCTACTTTCTTTGCAGTCTTTGATGGACTCATGTCGATTGTTTTTTGTTTGTTTGCTTTAAAAGCCTGGCTTGATTACAACGTTCAAATGTGAAAATCAGCGATAATGGCGGATAAGTAAATAGTCTTGAACGAACACCAATCGTACGGTGATTGGGACAAATGTGTCAGTCGTCGATAAGCAGCAACGCTCATTACGTGAATCGGCAAACGAAGGGGAAAAAACAAACAAACAAACGAAACAAAATGGCAGATGAAAGAACAAATGAATTGTGAAGCCAATTGTCTCTTTAGGGAAATTGAGCGAAATGAACTGAACAACTCGAGACGCTGACTGACCACCGACTATTGAGCGTCTTTGTCTCTTCTTATCCCTTTTTATCAATAAAACCTCTGCTCATTAGTGCCGTAATTCCGCGTAAAATGCGTCTCATCTTTTCAATCGCAACTGCTACACTCTGACGGCGGCTGAGTTTTGGCGCCCAAATGTCGTTATCGATAAATAACAGGAGGAAAATAGGTCACATGCCAGAGAGGGCAGCAGTGGCAGCAGCAAAAAATGACTCATCCTCACCTGATGTAGACGGTTATGAGGATGATGGCAACAGCGGCAACAAACATGGCGCCAAATACAGCAATGATATCGATGACTGTTTGAGCTGGATTACCAGGTGGCTGGCCAGGGGGAACTGAAGATTCGATAATTTCGTTTTCTAAAGAAATTAAGAAAGGTATAATTTTTGTTATGTGTGTTTTATTTGGAAATTAGAAACATTGGCTGGACACAGAAATTCTGACAATAGGTGGGGTTTGCTCTTCAATGAATAAGGCAGACGACAAAAGCAAAATGTCTGCCAGAGGAAATCCGCGTCACTTTGTGCAATATGGAAATTGTTTAATTCAATTGAGCAATGTAATAATGTGACAACTGACAGGATGGCGCATTCTTAGATGCATTTCCTCTTTGGTTGCGACATCACGTGAGATTGAGTCGGATTGACATCTCGTTACGTTTGAACATAAGGACCCTTTTTCTGGGTTTTTTTCTTCGCGACTCGTGATAACCTTGTAAACATCCCCTTGTTGTTATGGGGCAGTGATAATAGTTTTCTAACCTTTGTTCTTAGAGATAAAACAATTTCATTTCCCCATTCTTTCTAGGCTTAATTATTTCCATGCTGTCCATGCTGAGTAACGTCAATCAAAGATGTGCAAGTTGTTAGCTATTTTCAAGCCTAGGTGGAAACAGCGAACCAGGGATTGGGTCAGGAATTTCCCTGCATGCTAAGCGACTGGTACTTTGATGGGGGACTCACCTTTGAAACTCTCCTCTGTGAATCCTCCATAATCCAGGGACTGCCCCCCAGAGCCTCCAATCGTGCCATTGTGCTGATTGTGAGATGACAGGATGTAACTGAGCGCGTGAGCGCTAGGATGATGCCCGCCGATAACTCCGCTGCTGGCATCCACCGAACGTAGGAATGTCGCTATCGTCGTCGCTATGACTCCCCTGTGGTACGTAGGAAAAACAAAAGTAAAGAAAACAATCGATGATTTTTCGTTTCTCTGATGAAATCATTTGTTTTATGTAGCGGCACGTCAAGGAAACAGTCATCTTTTTAACAAGCCCTATTCACCTGTTCCATTGTCTTTACCGATCAATTCAGCCCAAAAAGCAATGAGTCAAAGACCCTTTACCGCTTTCCCTGAGTGTTTTTCTACCCAAAAACGCACACAAACTCCCCCTTCCAAAAAAAAAAAAAAACTGAATTTCCCTTTTGAATCCACGTTTCTCGTGAAAACACATAGCATCCATCTTACCTACAAGGAGAATGACCCTCATCATACACCTGACCTCAATTGACCTTCCGTTCTCGCTCTCTCTCTCTCTCCCTGTCTCTTAAGATTAGCAACAAACAAGTACTCCCATCAGCGAGGGTATACGAGAGAGGGTGGCATGGTGGCAAGCAAATATAACGAGAAGTAAAAATCCTTGAAAGTGCGTAGGCTACAACGACCGGGCCAATCAACTACCTTGTCCAGCAGCCATAGAAAACAGGTAGTTGAATATCTCTACCTTTTTTTTTTTGTACTCTTTGGCTGTGTACCATCATTAACTTTCTTTTTCAAAAATTCTACTCACATGATGATAGATTCCCCGGAATATCAAATACCGACGCCTCCACTTCTCACACACAATTTCTTTTTTTTTTGCCGGGATCTCGGTGTGGGTGTCGGACTCGAGACACGCGAGAAAACTGCGCCCCGTCACGTAACCAGAGCACGAAAAGGACGGGCAAAGGGGATAATATATATATACACGTATATATTCAATAAAAACACCTGACCACATGACGGCAGAGTAGAAGAGAAAAAAAAGCTTATCATCTCTACCTTAGGTAAGTCTGATTTGATTTGTGTTTGTTTAGAACGTTGTAATCTCTATCTCGCTTGCATGTCACTCACACACGCGAATGAATTCGACTGTTTATGATCAAGTTCCTATGTGACTGATAGGCTGCACGGGGATGAAAACACAAGGGTGTCGTCTGTGTTACAGTTATTACGTTTATAACGTTAGCTTAACAGTCAGACCTAGTGACTAGGGGGGGGGGGAGAGATATCAATTAGAACGAAATTTATCAAAGAAAAAAAGGGGGCGTTGAAAATAAAATGTTGGTGGCCGACTTGTCCAGTCGCATGGACCAAGTGGTGAGGGACCTTGAAGGTGAGCTCCGGGCCTCAGGTGGGAGAAGAGGGTTGTAGGTTCTTCAGGTGTATGAACATCTCTGCCTCGGGGACAGTCTGTTGCCTCTTTTTTTCTTTTCATTTTCCAATGATGTTAAGCTTTTATTTTCAAGGGGGTAGTGGATAGAACGAGGCAGAAGCAGCGAGAAAGAGAGAGAAAGAGAAAAGATTTTGATACAGGGTCAACTAGAATGTCCTCAAAAAGAGGGAATGAAAAATTGATTTGTCTCTTCTTCTTCTTCTTCTTCTTCTTCTTAAAAAAAAATATGAATTCCCAAATAGGAAACAAGACACACGTTCGACCTCGGCCATTACAAAATAATAATAATAATATTGGCTATTATTATTACTGTTTGTTTTTTTAAATTATTATCCCCCTGAATAAGAAGCGTTTTACCCTTCAGCTGAAACGCTTTGTGTTCTATTCGAAAAGAAACAAAAATTGAATGAAAAGGACATGTCCATAACTCCTTTGATTTGTTGAGTTGGCATTATGAAACAAAACACCAAAAAAAAAAAAAATGTTTGATGGATCTACGTACGTCCACCTACGTATGCGTACGACCTACATGCTGATGGTGACTGTCCATTTTGCCAAAGAGGAGTCGCAAAGCAAAAAAAAAAAATGCGTTTCTTTTTCTTTCTCTTGTTGTGAAAAGGGAAACAAACGTCTTTTTTTTTTTAAATTTGGCTAGGCAGAGACACAATGAAAGCTGTGCAGTCTTGTGTGTGTGTTCTTTCCTTTTTCTGGCAACGGGTTGGCATGAAATTCGAGATAAGAGACGAATGCGATGGCATCCAGTTTCGCAGACGACAAGCATCTCTCGAGGAGGTTTTTATTGAACTTTTGCCCGTCTGTTAGCTAAGAGAGAAAGAGACTGGAAACAGAAAAAAAACCAAACAATTTTAAGTCTACCCCAACTGGGAAAAAAAAAACTGTTGAGAGAAAGCGGTAGCGGACATGTCGTGACTTGAACTTTTTTCTTCTTATTTTCACACGTTTCGAATTTTTTTTGTCAAGAAAAACGGACGAAAGAGAAAATTCCGCATGTTCTCTTGAAATCGATTTCAAGATCCAAGTGATTTCGCACATTTTTGTTTGTTTTTTTTTGTTTTTTTAAATCTGAATATATTTTCATTTGTGGTTGTGCATGTTAAACAAGAGGAGAGGATGGGAAGTGGAATGGGAACAAGAAGAACAAAATCAAAATACCTGGAAATGGAATGCGTGAAAATAGATCGCCGGCGTCTTGGCCGGCTCACTCTTGACGCTTCCATTTTCTTGTGTGTGTGTTTGTGTGTGTGTGTGTGTGTCCTGATTAGGCGTTGATTTCGAGATAACTTTTTTTGTTTTGGTTTTACCCAATCGAGGGAAATCTTGCTTTTCTTTTTACGAAAAAGAGGAGAAAAGAAGAAACATATGCGCGCACTGATGTGTTTCTCTTTTGTTTTGCTCCCCACTCTTCCCCCCGTTCTTTCAGAGTGTGTGTTGACGGTAGGTCGTATTCGATGCACCGAAACACTCCACTTTCGAAACAGTCACTTCACTTTCGCCAATCAGATGTCCAACTGTTGACCGATCGGAAGTTGATTGAAGGCTGTCCTCTCTTGTCTTCTGTTTGTTGCAACTGGACAAACGGTTTTCATTGATCGCCTGCAACACAAGGGAGAAAGAGAGCCATGTGGTGGTGGTCTGAATTGGACCAGCGTTAGACGGTAACTGAACAGCCGCAGCTAAACTCTCTCTCTCTTTGTACGAGTCCGCCACACGACAACAGAGTCCAGCAGTGAGAGCTGCACATATCCAACCCTCCTCACTCCCACCCGACCCCTTGTCTCTCTCTCTCTCCCTCACACACACACACACACACACACACACGGGAACTTAACTAACATAATGAATTTAGAAAGAGCAAAAAAAAGAGAAAAACAAAGTTCACGCATCAGTTACTATATCCGTGTGGTACTGGAAAAAAAAGTACTCGTCCGGCATTCCAATGCCTCACGAATGACGTTACATAGTAACCGAACAAAAGGTAAATTTAATAATTCAGAAGAAAAAAAGAAAGAAAAACGGAAGTGACCATCATGCATTTATCATTGCATGTCCTCGTCGATGGAATGGACGACTGCCACACGCACAATAGTCGACATTTTTTAAAAAAACTTAAATTATTTTAAACATTTTATTTCACATTTTTGTCTTCTTCTTCTTCTTCTTTCCTTGTTAGTTATTGTCGTGTGACTGAAGCTCAAACGTTTGTTAACGCTGTGCGGCTCATCCTTTTCGAAATGGCTCTACAGCAAATGACCAGTCAAATGCTTGTTCGAGGTCGATGATATTCGACACTGGACGTCAAGGTTCTTCCCATCTTCTTTCTTTTTTTTTATTATTCTAGTTTCGTTTTTTTTTTTTTTTTTTTATTTTTATTTTAGATTTTATTAAACACACATTTTCGGCGAAGCTTGTAGGTCGCCGAAAATGTGTTCTCTTGGTCTGCTGGCAGTGTGCATGGCTTTGTAAAGGAGGGCATCAGCCGTTTCTGACCTGAACCTGGAGCAACCAACGCCCCCAGGCTGAAGATGTGTAGTTTCAAAAAGAAAAAAGAAAAAAAGAAACATCACGCACTCGTGACGAGAAAATGAGGGAAAAACAGAAGAAAGAAGATGGAAATGAAAAAAAAAAAAAAAAAAGCAGGTAAAAAAATTTATTAAACGCCTTTTTTAAAAATTATTTTCGGAGGGGGGTTTCTTACAATTTTATTAATTTATTAATTAATTTCTTTATTTATTTTATATATTTTTATTTTTTTTTATTTTTAACTCTGAAAAATTTCACGCTGTACAACAGGTGAGTACTCGCAATGTTTAAACATCCGGTTGAATTAAGTTTTTTTTTTATTTCGGAAACGTAGAATTTTTTTGTTTCTTCTTTTATTTGCATAGAGGATTCACGCACACACACACACTCACACTCACATACCAAAAATCGTTGCGTCATTATTTTACATTGGGCTACTGACAAATGAGCAACGCGCTCCATTGCGATTAATGTGACTGAAGCCTGGCGCGCGTCAATTGTGTGTGTGTGTGTGTGTGTGTGTGTGGTCACACCTGACTGTATTGCGCAATGTACGGGCTGTATACCAGATTCAGCCGATTATTAATTTTATTTTATTTTTTCTGTATGTTCAAGCGTGAACAGTGTTGAACTGCATACATCGAAGTTGGTGGGGCGCCAGAGTCTGTTTGCTCAGCACTGAAAAATGTGTGAGAACGTTCCAGTATGTAATGAATTGTAACATTTTATGTTTGTTGAAAAGGGAATAAGATTTAATTGTTTATTATTTTTTTTTTTTTTGTAGGCACCTTATTTCGTTACGCAGCCACGTAACGAGTCTGGCGCAATTGCTAATTGGCCAGTTGCGATAGAATTCCAGATAATGGACGTTTCTTTTGACGGAAATTTGTTTGACTTTGAACGCCATTGCGAATCGGATACGAACAAAATCTTGCGCACTTTTCTTTTCATCATTTTCTTGTTTTGGTTTGTTGTTTAGCCAATAGGTGATCGAAGAAATCATCAAACGCGTGTGGAAACCATCTCGTTTCACACACAAAAATCGACGCTTGTTATCGGTCAAGACGATTGCAGTTGGCCACGATCATCACGTCCTTCCATCGAGCGGTTGGCAACTGGGTGCGCAGTTTGGCCGCCCCAAAGATGATATGCCAAACGGACATGAAACAATAAAAGCCACGTGCGCGCAAGACTCACGCGAGTGCAAGTGTCGATCGACGTGATGAGCAACAATCACTTTCCTTTACGCAAGACATCCATCCTCCCTTGATTTATTTGATCGCGAGAGAAAACGAAAGTGAATATTTGGGACCTTTCAACAAGATCCATTGTTCACAATGCAAGGCAATGTGTCAAAGAGTTCGGTCAGTTGATGGCCGAATTCAAAGACACGTTCATGTCGCAATACTCGAAACAAACAGTTGGAGGTAGTAAAACGATTTGCGCGATGAATATCGCCCCCCACCCACTAGTACGAGTGACTAACAAATTGTGTTGAAACAGTGGATCAACACTGTTTTCTTTGATTCGCTATCAATTAGCGTGCGAATATCGATGGCCTCTTTTTGTTCACGGCGCCCAGCCCAAAGTCGGGAGGTCAACGACATCGATGGCTGAGAGGCATAGAAAAGAGTTGATTTGTTTTGTTTAAACCGCAAAATGACACCAAAGTTGGCCACCGAGTTCTTTCTATGTGCATAAGCGGCGCACTTCGTTTCTGCCAACGTCGAAAATGGCCATATTTCTCTTGCCTCACCTTGAAACATTTGCAAGCAAAAACTCGCAAGTGGGTCACAAAGACATTGAAGAGTTTGCGTCTCAGTTTGTAAGGGTTTTCCGACACGCTATTTTGACACCTGATTTAATATATACACACGCTAATTCGTTTTCACCTGAACTCCCACTAATGATGGAACGTTGTTATTAAAATAGGGGGGTCAACAGTTGCCCCTTTTTTTATTTAATTCTTTTTTGGGGTTCTTTCTGGCTCTTCTGGTTGAGCACAGGAAAACACCCAACGGGACCGATATACGAATGGAGGACTTGATTTGAAAGCGGATAAAACCGGTTACATAACAGGTCAGTTTGTTTTTTTCTTCTCTTTACATTTTCATTAGCGCGGATTGTTACATTGAATCTACACTAGGACACGTGTAATTGAACTATGCATAATGTGCTATTTTAATTATTATTCTGCTGTCGATTTTTTATTTATTTTTTGCCATTAAAAATGAACGAATCAATTGAAAACTAGTGGCGTATTGAATCCCCTCCCACTCCTTTTTTTGCTTGCAACATATCACGGAGAAAGAGCCACTTGAATTTCTACTCGCAGGATTCGGGACATCCTTTTTCCAAGGGAATCAACTGCACGCTGTAGTGGGATTAGTATACATACAAGTGACGCACAATCAAAGAAAAAGAAAAGTAGATCGTGGATATCCGGTTGACGTCATTCGTTTGACCAAGCTCTAAAAGTGTTCAATTGCACATTCACAAAGATTTAATTGATTCCTTCTTTGTTGTTTTTTTTTTTCGCAATATTTTCCCCTACGGTGTGGGTCATTGAAATGAAAAACCTTTTTTTGTTTTGTTTTGTTTTGTTAAAGCATTGACAACCTAAAGAAAAAGAAAACAACTTTGGGGATAACCCACCACACAGGCGCATGATGTGAACAAGAAAACGGTGAATGGGAGTGTTTCTTATGTTTGACGTAGACTACACGAAATTGCTACATCCTTAACGGGTTATACGATCAAGGATACGATCAAAATTCCCCTTTTTTTAATTTTTTTATGATTTTTTTTTTATTATTATTTCATTTTCATTTGAAAAATGTTACGTACAAAACACGTTTGCAATTGCACCTTGCAGTCTACGGGTTCCAAAACAAAGAGAAGTCTATTATATCGTTTGTCGCCCCGACCATTTTTCTATTCGGTGTGGGGATGACCCACTAACCGTCTTCAAATCACCACCAGAGGGTCTTTTATTTATTTATTTATTTTATTATATTTTTAATTGTTAGGTATTGAAACCACTACTGGCAATTTTGTTTGCCATTGGTTTGTGTGATTATTGTTTTTAGTTTTGTTTTCTTTTGCTTCGATAGAGGGGTCTCGATAGACCTGGTTCCCAGACCACAACCAACTTCGAGTTCATTATTCTGGTGCTGCATCGATGAGAAATTTCCACTTGTTTTTCTTTGTTTTTCGTTTTTTGCCCCCTTCAAAACCTTAATCCAGAAACCAAAAATGAAAACAGAATACGGTGTGTCTCATTATATATATAGACAGGTATGGTAATCCCGCAAAAGAAATGAAAATCGAATTATTATTTATGTATCTATTCTTGTGTGGGTAGACCTACACATTTGACGTAGACGACGAACAACTCCGTGTGTGGGGAAGAGAAAGTTGTTTGCATGTGTGTGTGTTGTTCGTTTACCCCGCTAGACTACAAGAGTATAGTGCAGGATATATAGACGTGTATATATCCATCAACCGGGCGTTGTTATGCACGTTCGTGATTGGCGTCCCTGTGTGTGTGTGTGTGTGTGAGGGTTACATAGAGAGAGAGAAACGATGTGTATAGGTTTTGTGTTCAAGTCTCCAACTGGCCCCTGGATAGGAAGTTGGAAGCGGGACTCTGAAGGGCTCGTGTCAACCGGCCAATCACCTTCCTCTCTCTCTCCTCCGCTTTCTTGCATACGTGCTCTTTTCCTCCTTTTTTTTTTTAAGTTTGAAATTATTGTCTGTAGCAGAATACGCACATTCACCATGACTATATAGCTATCATCGGAAAGAAAGAAATAATAATAGCAGGTGTTTGCGAATGAATAGGTGCAACGTGTACAGAGGCGGGTCTTTGGACTCGTGGCGAATAGGAGGGTCGTTGAGCATATAACAGACTTGTTCTTCTTTTCTGTTTTGTTTCGCGCAGTCATTCATTGCGAAAAGAAGTTAGCCGACACACTTGACGTAGCAAATTGCATTAAATGATGATTTCGAATGGCAATCGTATAGTGGGGAAAAGAACAACACCATCTCTGTTCTGACGATGGAAGCTAAATGTAATAGGAGAAAACTAAAATGCCATTCCTGTCCGCACAACTAAACAACATTGAAGAGAGAGAGAGAGAGAGATAATATTTCCGAATTGTTTCAACATTGAAAACTGTTCTTTTTATTACATTATCTTGTGGAGGAAGATTATGCAAAACAGGTGCCGGGGACGTGAGAGAGAGTCAGATGTAGACAAGTGTTTGATGAAAAAAACACAACACACACACACACAAAAAAAGTGAAAGCTTCCAGCGAGAAATTACCTTTTCCTTTTTTGCCTTTCTATTTTCTTTTAAAGGATTTTCTTTTCTATTTACTCTTTGGCTTCGGAAAATAGAAATGAAAAAAATAAAATAAAAAAAGACACTTTTTCTTTCCACCATTATTTATGACTTGTGTTATACAACGTCACTCCAAAACTTGTTCTTTCATTCTGAAGAAAAAAACAAATTTGCTCTGTTATAGACTAGCTAATACGGTTCCCCCTCATTTGGGTATGAGAAATGTGTCTCGATTTTAGGTAGAAACTTCTGTGCGGAATACAAACGGGACAAGGTTGGGCTCATTCGTGGCTATTCCGATGAGCCACCGAAAACCTCTCATTCTATTCGCTTAAATATAACAGACTAGAGTAGATTAGCCTAGCGATTGGTCTAATTCAATCTACTCTCTCCCTCACTCCTTTTTATTTGATTT
This sequence comes from Daphnia magna, assembly GCF_020631705.1. Classification (NCBI taxonomy): domain Eukaryota; kingdom Metazoa; phylum Arthropoda; class Branchiopoda; order Diplostraca; family Daphniidae; genus Daphnia; species Daphnia magna. The sequence goes on along the minus strand of NC_059189.1, from coordinate 10,554,943 downwards.
GATTTCATTTCATTTTTATCAAATAAATATTCAGGTATTCGACAACCTCAGCTGATATGTTACTAGGTGTGACGTAACGGCCAGGTGGGACGCACGTTGAACGCGCCCGTGTGTTCGCATGCAGACGCGTTGACACACGCGGAAACTCAAAGCAAATGCATATGCGTTCACGCCGTTGTGATGGGGACGACTGCTGCCCTTTTTTTTTTTTTTTCTCTCGAATCTTAAATTTCTTTCGATTGCGCACGTTTCTGACATTTCATTAGTTTTTTTTTTTGTTTTCAATAAAAAAATTGATGTGTCTGTTGATTGAAGTCGGAATGGATTCAGCGTACGGCCACGAAATGTCGGTCCTTGCAAGAACATCGCGGCCGGAATATCACGCGGAATATTACCATCAGCACGCGATTAATTCCATCTGATGGACGAATGGCAACGTGTGTGATTCGAATTTGTAAATTGTTGTTGTTGTTCTTTTTTTTGTTTTTTAAAGGCATTGCTAAATAAGAGCCAAAATTCGAGACGCCGTTGAAATACCTAACTAGATTTAATGGCAATTAAAACTATGCGTTGGCCAAGAAAAACAAACAGAGCGAGAAACAGAGAGGCAGAGAGAGAGGAAAAGGCGGTTAAAACTGATAAGTTAATTGTATCAAAGTGTATCACACAGTCACGCGGTCCTTCAGCGATCCTTGCAATCTGCAGTTGTTGCCTATAAACTTGGACGCGTTTAATAATCAGCACAGAAAAGAACGCAATTTCAGCGCGGAATAAGCTAAAGCGGCTTCCAAACGGCCGCAATCGAAGGGCTCCCCCCCCCCACCACCCTGGTTCTTTCCTTCAAGGCTGTGGCCTCATTTCCACGGCGAAATAAGGAGATGCAGAAAAATGAAAATAAAAGTTTTTCATTCGCTGGTAGAGATGCAGGAGCCTCGCATGTACTGTGTGCCCAACAATCAAGTTCAGCGTCCTGGGAGACTTATACGGCAGCCGATCGCCTCATTTGCATACCGCGTATACCAATAGACAAATTTATCACGCAAATTTGGATTTATACGAGAGACGCGCGCTTATTTGGCCATGAAAGAGGCAGCGACCGGAACAAGTGGGGCCAAACGGACGGATGTCCTTCGCTATTTTTTTGTTTTATGATTTTTTGTTTGGTTTGTCCCCCCATGTGCAGAACCAACGAGCATTGCAGTTTCAATTCTGGATTGGTTTTGTCACTCTCGTCGTTTAAAAAGGCACAACGGGATAAAAAAAAAAAAAATAATAAAAAAAATAAATTTAATTGGCCAGCAAGCGACGACCTTAAGAGATCAGTGCAAATATACGCGAAAGTGGGTTACGACGGGCCGTGTACCTCACGGGGACGAATATATTTCAGATGCGCCTGCGAATCGCATGGCCTTATTTTTATCAACCGGGCCGGTAAAAGAAAAGAAAAAAAAAAAAAGAAGTTGCAGTCGCCTTGTGGGCAAAAAACAACGCCCAGTCCAGCGAATACAAAAGCAGCATCAACAACAAAACCCAATCTATTCGGGTTCACCTTGGAAGAAGAAAAAAAAGAGAAGCTATCATCACCGAGAGGGGTGATTTGCTTACCTCTCTCCTGCCTTGAACTTCTTTTTTTTTTTTTTGCTTTCGCAAGATTTTGCTGACCAAAAGTAGAGAGCACTTATGCAATCTTTTCTTTTTGCATTTTTAAATCGATGATTTCTACATTTTTAAAGGGAAATTTTGCAAATGTCGAGGTATCCCATGCCATCTGTTGCAAGTTTGGTACTCTGCCAAGTAAAACAACTGATTAATAGATGTCTCTGCGTCTCCATCAACGAAACTTAATCTAACTTTTGAAACACCGGAAAAACTATAATTCAATTTGATATTCGACCTTTCCAAAACTTAAATATCTCATTCGAAATTCATGCAAAATGTAATAGGATAGTTTCTTCTGATAACGCAGCTGTTACCTCGCAGACAGGATCATATTTACGATGAGGTCAAGATTTTTGATCTTCATTAGTTACCACCTTCTTCAAGGACGTTTAATCATGCCTTTTTGAACGTTTACCGCCACTTTCTCTTTCAGTGAGGAATATCTCCGTACAACTGGTTAATGAAAATTTTCGTTCCTCGAAAATTGTATTCGTTTTTCATGGTTGCATATTCTTCAACCCCTACTGGTCATTAAATCAATTGCTCTGTTTACAAGGCTGCTTGCCAAGAGGGACATCTATAATTAACTTTAGCCAGCCCACAAACACTACAGCCACATTATTGTCTGCAGGTATTTACTTTTTTTTAATTTTTTTTAGTGTGTTTCAAGCTTTCCACACTGGGACCACGTTGCCAACATCATCCTCCTTAACTGGTTGCTCTTTTGTTGTTTGCAAGGACAATCTTGCCTATTCTGTTGGACGTTCCTTGACCAACATATTGCGACAATTCCAAGAGCACAATGCTCGTATTGCTGCTAAACAGATCTTCTCTTGAGGCTTCTCATCGTTTCCATAATCTCCTAAGGAATGGAGGCTCAAGAGCCATTGCTTCCAGGTCTTATGCTGATGTCAGGGGAAAGGTATTTACAATAGAATATAATGCAAGCCATTTACAACCTAATGAGGATGCTTTGGGGATACTGCAGATCTTGGCCATCAGGAGAGAGGATCAATCTGTCTGGGAACGCAGGGCACCCCTGTCACCAACCAATGTTCGCAAACTAGTCAGGGCAGGAGTGAAGGTTCTCGTTCAACCTTCCAACAGAAGAGCTTATCCCATGCAAGCCTATGCAAATGCAGGGGCGATTATTCAAGAAGATATCGGCGAAGCACCCGTCATAGTCGGTGTCAAGCAAATACCCATCGACTTTCTGTTACCCAATAAAACCTACTGTTTCTTCTCGCATACAATCAAGGCTCAGGAGGCCAACATGCCCTTACTGGACGCAATGTTAGAGAAGGTAGTGTATTCATATTTGCCTAGCAGCTTTCGATTCCTCAATTCATCTCCCGTTGTCTGTCATACAGAACATCCGACTGGTCGACTACGAGAAAATGATGGATGAAAACGGCCAGAGAGTAGTCGCCTTTGGTAAATATGCTGGCGTGGCAGGCATGATCAATATTCTTCATGGTCTAGGTCTACGACTCTTAGCCCTCGGCCACCACACCCCGTTCATGGTGTGAATAGCATTTCAGACACGTTTTCCTTTTGAAGCTACTTCCAGCGCTTATTTCTGTTTCTTTCTCATTAGCATATTGGGCCAGCGCACAATTATCGTAATTCTGGCATGGCTCGTCAAGCCGTTCGTGATTCTGGGTTCGAAGTCGCCATAGGCATGATGCCCAAATCGATTGGACCGCTCACCTTTGTATTCACGGGATCGGGCAATGTTTCACAAGGTGCACAAGAAATATTTCAAGTAAGATTTCTTTTCGCCATTTTCACGATCCACTTGATTTCGTAATTTTGTGTTTGTTGTATAAACGTTTTCAGGATTTGCCACATGAATACGTTCCTCCAGACATGTTACAAAAAGTGGCAGATCATGGCGCCACGAATAAAATTTACGCGTGCGAAGTCGGCAGACGCGACCATCTCATCCGCATTAAAGGCGGTCCATTTGATGCCAAGGAGTACGATGAACACCCAAGTCGCTACATCTCCATCTTTAGCAAAAAGGTATATCAATGCTACTCCTTCAATCAATCATGACCAGCCGCCGTTTTTCTAATTGTTTTCCATATAGATTGCTCCCTACGCCTCGGTAATCATCAACGGAATTTACTGGGCGCCCAACTCGCCGAAGCTCATCACGATTCCCGATGCCAAAGTACTTATCCGTTCATCTCAGAGTCATCTACCGTGGGTGCAGACATCGTTAGGCTCACCACCTTTGCCGCACCGTCTGCTTGCCATTTGCGATATTAGTAAAGCTCAACGTTTATGCTTGCGAAACGTCTGAAATCAGTTGACTCATGTCGATTTTATTTACAAACAAGGCGCTGATCCTGGAGGTTCGATTGAATTCATGAACGAGTGTACGACAATCGATAATCCGTTTTGTCTCTACGATGCCGAACAGCATAAGGACACTAAGAGGTGCAGTTCTATAATTCGACAATTGCTTCTTTAACCTAGTTAGCCCATTTTTTTAATAAATTATAATTTTGTTTTTGAATCTTTCCGAAGCTTTAAAGGTCCTGGAATTTTAGTCTGTTCCATCGACAACATGCCAACACAATTGCCACGTGAAGCTACCGACTTTTTCGGTGATTTGCTCTTACCGCACATCTTTGATGTCTTGCAATCGGATGCGACGCGACCGTTCGAAGATCACAAGTTCACTAACATCATTGAGGGTGCAGTCATCACCAGCAACGGCAAACTTACCAAGAACTTTGAGTACATTCAAGATCTGAGGAACCAACGCGCGTATGTTCTGTGTACCTTGCTAATTCCATTGACGTTTGACCAATCTCTATTCTTTTGCGAAGACGAACAAAGCATCGCATCGTCGGCGATTACGACGCCCAAACTAAGCGGGTTCTTCTGTTGGGAGCCGGCTATGTCTCCGCTCCCGTTGTCGAGTACTTGACCCGATCCAACGACGTTGCCGTTTATGTTGGTGAGAGCCAAAGTCTTTTTTTGTTTGTTTTTGTTTTGCGACTCAGTTTTGTTTTTCAACTAAATTTGTCATCATCTGGAAACAGCATCGGCGTTGAGAGATGAGGCAGACATTCTGGCCCGTCGTTTCCCTCGAACCGAACCCGTCCTGTTAAACGTTGAGGAGCGTCCAGATTTGCTGAAAGAGTTTATTGGCAAAGCGGACGTGGTTGTTTCGCTGTTGCCCTACGCTTTGCATCCTCTTGTGGCCGAGCAGTGCATCGCTTCCAAGACAAACATGGTGACCGCGAGCTATCTTTCGCCGGCCATGAAAGAATTACACCAGAGCGCCGTCGATGCCGGTGTGTCTATTGTTAATGAAGTTGGTCTTGATCCTGGCATTGATCACTTGCTGGCCATGGAGTGTTTCGAAGAAGTTCATCAGGGCGGTGGCAAAGTCAAATCTTTCGTCTCGTATTGTGGTGGCCTTCCGGCTCCTGAATGCTCAGACAATCCTCTTCGCTATCGTTTCTCCTGGAGTCCTCGTGGCGCTCTTCTCAACACTGTTTCCAGCGGTCGTTTCCTCAAGGACGGCAAGGTCTGATTCTTCCCTTTTCACTATTATTATTGTTATTGTCATTGTTATTATTATTATTAGTTAGTAGTAGTAGTTTTAAATCGGCCAGTTAGCAAAATCACGTGATTGTATTCCTTACAGGTTGTGGAAATTCCTGCAGGTGGGGCACTGTTGGAAAAGGCGGAAAAACTGGACTTTTTGCCTGGTTTTGCATTCGAAGGTTTCGCTAATCGCGATTCACTAGACTACATCGACCACTATGGAATTCCGGAAGCTCGTACTGTTTTTAGAGGCACCATCCGCTATAGCGGCTATTCGGACCACGTTCTAGGTCTTATCCAGCTTGGCCTCATCAGTCAAGAGCCCCACCCATGTCTGCATGTTGGTGGCCCCGATATCACTTGGAGGCAGTTCATGTGCAATCTTTTGGGTATCACCGATTACAACATCTTTTACGACAACCTCAAGAATCAATTGTTTGAGCGTACCGGCCGTAATGCCAGCCGTGTTAAGGCAATGGAAGACTTAGGCTTGCTCTCCGAAGAATTGGTGATCAAATACGGCAATCCCATCGATACGATTAGTAAGTGAAGTCGATTGTCTACGATGGCTGCGAGAGCTCTGGTGTGATAACAATCATTTTCATTCAATTAGGCCAATATTTGGCAAAGCGACTGGCGCTGGGACCGTCAGATCGTGATCTCGTGGTTCTCCGCCACGAAATTGATATTCTGTGGCCAGATCAGCGTCACGAATTGCGTGGCATTAATTTGGTGTGTTACGGACAATCTAGCAGCGCTGGCTACTCAGCCATGGCTCGTACCGTCGGTTACCCAGCGGCCATCGCCACCAAAATGGTGCTGGATGGCGAGATTCAACGCAAGGGCATGATCTTGCCCTTCATCCAGGATATTTACAGACCCATGCTGAAACGTCTCAAGGCCGAGGGCATTGTCGCCGAAGAAAAGTCCATTTGGATTTGAATCTCTCGCCAATCTTTTGGTTACAAACTCATTCTCTAGGAGCGTTAAATACTCATGCGATTAGGCTAAATTTATTTCATTAAAATCCCATGCGGAAGCTTACTGTTGTTACAAGAAAAACATTTTTAGGATGGAGCAAACGCTTTACTTAGTTCTCATTAACCCAGGGTCCCAGGCTCCCAGCCAACGAAACAGAATTGATATTAAAATTGAATTGATATTACATATCAATCGATTGGTATTAAGGTTGTGCTTCTTTAAGTTCATATTTTTTATTCAATAAATGTGATGAGAATAGTTTATAGGTTAAATGCTGTCTAACAGCACAAATTTGTTAGGAATGACTGCTGAATCTCGAAAGTTTTTCTTTGACTGACTTAAGGATCAGAATCCAAAACTCATTAGAATATTTTACTTTTGTTGTTCTTTAATTCAATTTCAGTGATGCGTTTCTCAATAGGAAACATTGTTCAGCTCAATTACGTCTAAAATAAACTGCTGTGGGAAAAAGATATTGTGCTTTATTTATTTATTATTTTCTTTTATTCCTTGGGTTTTAAATTGAAAGTTGTAATACTTGGCAATGGCAACGACGAATCAGTAGCAGACGAAAAATGTCCGTCATTCAACGTGCAAGATTTGTTTCTTTGGATGGGAAAGTTTTTTCGCTTATTTTCAAAAGATTTAGTTCAGTTTTTCCAAAAGAACCAATTGTTATTGAAATAAAAAATGAGCCATTCCCCGTTAAAATTGATACGAAGACTATAGAACATTTGGAGCGATTATCGTTGGTTGATTTCGCGAATCGCGAGGGCATTAAACGACTAGAAGACGCTATTCAGTTTGCGAACCGAATCCATTCAGTGGATACGACCAACGTGAAACCCTTAATAAATGTTTTAAGTGATGAATATACTCAACCGGTGAGAGAGGATTGTGTGACGGAGGGTAATGCCAGAGAAGAAATTCTGTCAAATGCCGCCGTGACAGAAGAAGAATATTTCTTTGCTCCGCCAGGGAACATTGCCCTTCCAGATAAAGACTGCTCCTACAAAAACTCAACATGAACTTTAAAAAATAGTAGATCACTGTGTAAAACACAAGTTTCTGAGCCCAAATCTCAGCCAGCTCTCATTTCTTGGTGATGCTTTGCAGCGGAGAATTGAACAAGAGTGGTATACAAGCAATGTGATTCAAAACACTAACTGCCTGTTTATTAACAACAGTTCAATAACCCAAATCAATGTGGAACTTGTGCAGTTACTCGTGAATGCCCAGACTCTAATGGGCTCTGATAGTTCTATTAGTCTAGCTAGTGTAACGTCTGGAAGAAAACCCACCAAACAAATGAAAGACTTAACTACTGTGTCGGATTTGATGGAGGCCCTCCCAAAAACCCAATTGAATCTTTGTTTTCTTACGCCACCTGCCCGGATGATCGATGAGTTCATTCATCTTCAAAAAATAAGACGCCGATGGTGGAAATCGTATCTTCAACAACCCGTCCTTCTCAACGCTACCAGCGTCGCCGTAAACGATGAGAATGATCCATTTTTGGAACAGAAGATTGAGTTTGGTTCTTCAGCTTTAGGATCCCAACCCATTGAAGTGTTGAAACTTTACAAGCCTGAAATCTTTGATCATTTGCAGGTTACTTAAATTGTTTAAATATTTTCTTCTTTTCATGCCTATTTTCATATGCATTTATTTAACAGTTAAGCGATGACATTAAAAAGTCGCTGTTGGTTAAATTCCAGCGGAAATCCTCTTGGCCTTCTCTAATCACGTCCCAGGTTGAATTGGAGTTGGCTGTTTTTTTCTTTCTTATGGACGCCTTCTTCATCAGAAATAAGGCGTAATTGTTACGTTGCAAACAATTTTATTAGTTAACTCATCCATTCTGGTTCTGCAATAGATCTGTACTTTCCCTTCATAAGTCCCTGGCGCCGTATGCGGTGGGTGTTGTGGTTGAAGGCTCTCCTACCCGAGTTGTTCAACTAGAGGACCTTCGCCGCTTAATGAGTCTGGAATTCAAACAGTCTAAAATTCCAGTGTTACCACTAAGCGCACCGTGGACAATAGCCCAATGCGATGCTAGAGGATTGAATTATTTAATATTTCTATCTGATTCAACTCTAGAGCAGGGAATTTGCGGTCTTCGTAGCAGAGACACTTCGCTACAGGTAACTGGAGATGCACCCAAATCTAAGAATTTATCTTGATCCTTCATTCATTTTACAGGAGCAAGTGCATGTAAGCGACGTAGTGGAACGGCTGAAAAAGTTCCTCGTTAAGTAGTCATTTCTTAATTTGTGTCGGATTGTCATTAAAAAAAATTGAGTCACAAACAATCGCTGAGCCATTGGGATCCTACCCGCCAAATTTGTTTCCCTATTGTTTTATTTATGGAGCTGTGGTGTTCACCTACTTTTTGTGTACTGTTCGGGCCATGACAACATGAAACTAATGTTTCTTATGATGAAATGTCCTGGAAAAGAGACAAAAGTAATAGGCGCTACTCAAGTTGGTCTTTTCCGAAAGGATTCCAGGTGACAATGGATTCGTGAAAACTCAATAATCAAACGTTTAGTACTAACGAGAATCTTCTCCATCGTGTTAAACCGATATCCTCGTTAATAAGATGGAAACCATACTCTATGCCAGCAGAATTTTATTTTACTACAATACCCTATCTGCCAAGCAACCTGAGTTGTTTCAAGATTAAACACCAGTTAACGAGAACAAACAAAAATTGGCAATTTATTTGTGCAAGCGTTCTGAGTGGAAACGTCTTAGCCCCGTTAGACGCGTTACAAAAAGAGGGGGGGAGAGAAATGGCACAAAAATCATAAAGTAAAATAACTTGAATCCCAAAAAGGCACGTCCGGAAAAAATTTGTTTCTTACGGTGACCGGAGGATGGCTAGCTGTGGTGTATTTTCTGCTTATGGCGATCAAGGTTTCTGGTGTTTGCCAATTTCTACAGTTGGGAGGTAAGAAGTTTCGAAAAAATTAATAACGGCCGCATGATCAATCTTCACGAAATATTTACCTTATGACAGATGTCACATGTGAGGCGATTTGGCTTATCCTCCTTGTGTTTTTTACTTGTGTGTTTTCTGAGATTCGAAATATCACATGCCCGCTTAACAGGCGGAATGTATCAACATTATAATCATTAAAATATTATGTAACAGGTAAATTATTACGTATTCACAAAACGGACATTTCTTCCAAGTAAGCGGATCAGTGTGAATCAACTTATGGCGAGCTACTGCGTTCTTTGAAGAGAATATCTGTAAAGGTGAATTCAAATTATCTGGGAGCGAAAATTGATTTTTTAAATATAAGTACCTTGTCACAAACATTACATTGACAGACACCTGCACTTCCATTTGTTTCACCTTTCGACTGTAGGTATTTTGGCTGTTTTGGATTGGATTTATCGAGGCCGATGGCGAACTTTGGATAGTACCGACTTTCTTTAGGTCGGTGCAATCTTGCCCATTCAAATTCTGCATACAACTGGCATTTTCCATCGACATGAACAACTCCTGTGAAATTCTGCCGAAAATTTGCATATGCACTTCTGGAATTACAAAATGTATTAAAGTACATGAACAACCTTGCAATCCGGGTAATGGTTTGGCGGATCGCACGGTCTATCACAATAATCATTATCGGTGTCATTCTCATTGAAGCCATCATCGTTGGACACACTGTCCTTTGAGACTGTGTCGTTGGAAACACTGTCCTTTGAGACTGTGTCGTTGGAAACACTGTCGCTGGAGATACCATTGTTGGAGATACCATCGTTGGAGATACCGTCGTTGGAGATACCGTCGTTGGAGATACCGTCGTTGGAGATACCGTCGTTGGGGACACTGTTGCTGGATACACTGTGTTGGGAGACGTTATCCTTTGAGAAGTTACCACTGGCGACGTTGGTGTTTGACGTGTTATTGCTGAATCCACTATCATTGGGTAAGTCATCATTGGAGAATTCAGCAGTAGAATATTCGCTTTCGGTACTGGAAAATGATGAAATTCGTTTTTTTGCGGTTGCGGGCGTTATAGATATAGGTTCGTATGACATTTACGACTTCTTTCAACGACAATTTAACAGCGTTTCTTCTAGCCCTCTTTATCTTGGTAAAATGTGCAGATGTAATTTCTGTCAAAATATAGATATCACGGTATCATAAAAAAAATTTTCGAAGGTAATTTTAAAATACCATAGAGTCGCTTAAATTGGCCTTTCGTAACGTGTTCGGGCATACGATTATCGAAGTATCCATTTGGGAATGAAGCTTGTACCAGGCTACCAATAAAACGAACACATGAAGAATTTTTTGCCCTGATGTCTTGCAGCTGGCTCTAAAATGTTATATGTAACTATTATGTATGCACTTGCAGTTGTATGAGAAATTAGGAATTTCAGTACTTCACTTAAAGGGATAAGTCCGATATCATCAAGCTGATCACAATGTGGAGAACTGTCAACCTAAATATTACAATAATTTTCAACCAAGTATTCGTAGGACTGAATAATAAACTTATCTTGGACTTACCTCTTGAAGGGGTAAAGATCTTCTTACCCTTCGAGCCCTAAGTCGTATCCAGAGTAGTTTGTTTTTACGGAGCAGCTCATCATGCTGAGCTAGTTTTTTATCATGGGCATTAACTTTAAGGAGATAAAGTTTTTTATTATTGATATTGGTAAGACTAAGTTACAGAGAACGAACCTCTTGATATTACGTTGTCAACCCTCTCATTCAAGACTTCAATTTCCTCCAGCAGATCTATTTCCCTTGCTAAATAGTTTTCTACCATTTTAAAAGGTAAAATCTATTTTCCCCCGGCAGCCGTTGGGCGCTAGTGTCAAAATTGTCTATTTCCCCCTGGCAGCAAAAAGGGCACTGTGCCCTTTGCGAAGCCTGTGCTGCACAGACAGACGAATTAAATGTGTATTTAAACCTAATCTGTATTACTTAAAATCCTAATCAAATGTATTTTAACTGTTAAGAAACACAAAGAAATTTAACTCATAGTTGTTATCTTATGTACTGGGTACTGCTTTTTATCGAAATTAAAATATTGTCACGTACAAGAAAACGTCTATTAGCTATTTGGAGTCGGGGGTGGTTCGCCCCCTCAACCCTCGATAGGTTAAGGAATAAGGGGAAAACTTAAACGTAGTTAAGTCGTAGTTAAGTCGTATAGTCCTAGCTATGGCAAGTTTTTCGTGCCAAAAGGCTCCCCTGCACCCTACAAGCAAAAACCTCAACCTCGGATGCTAGTCGTCACCCCCACCTCAACCTCGGATGCTAGTCGTCACCCCCCACCTCAACCTCGGATGCTATTCGTCACCCCCGCTATACTATGGCGTTATCGAAAACACTATATTGCCCCGCTATTTTGAAAATTACCCGTCAGATTTATGCTGCCACCTGGCGGCGAATCACAGAAGCTCTGTCATGGAGCTACTAGATAGGAATTTGAAAACTCGCCAGGGCCACTAGAGCCACTTGTGTTTGGCTCCGAAAATTATTTGTCTGTCTCCGCCTCAGTACGCTTTGAAACTATTGAAAGGTACGCAGAACAGTCCGTACGTTTTTGAACGTTTTATTTTAATTCACGATCCCAACAAACTATAGGCAGTTTTTACCATGTCGCAGAGTGAGATTCTAACAGTGAAATTAATTTATGGTTTTTAACATTTAAATGAAAAACTATAAGACCAATAGAAAAATAAACCTGATTTCCATGATTTTCATTCCCACTTTTGTCAAAATCGGCCAAAAACGACATCTCTTGAAATTCTCTAAAAATCACACGGCATAATCAAAATTAAACGCTGATTTCAATTTAGTAATTGGTTTTCTCGTTAAACTAGCCATTTAAAAAATGATCGGAAACAGTTCTGTTAGCGCAACAACTTAATTTATTGTTTTTAACATTTAAATGAAAAACTAAAAGACCAATAGAAAAATAAACCTAATTTCTATGATTTTCATTCAATTCTGAATCGAAATCATGTATTTTAAGCAAAATTTGAAATTTGGCCAAAAATGAAAAAGTGGGAAGGGTATAGCCTTCCCACTTTTGTCAAAATCGGCCAAAAACGACATCTCTTGAAATTCTCCAAAAATCACACTGCATAATCGAAATTGAACGCTGATTTCGATTTAGTTATTGGTTTTCTCGTTAAACAAGCCGTTTTGAAAAATTGACGAAAACAGTGCTGTTAGCGCACCAACTTAATTTATGGTTTTTAACATTTAAATGAAAAACTATAAGTCCAATAAAAAAATAAACCTGTTTTCCGTGATTTTCATTCAACTCTGAGTCTAAATCATGTATTTTAAGCAAAATTTGAAGTTTGGAAAAAAATGAAAAAGTGGTAAGGGTATTGCCTTCCCACTTTTGTCAAAATCGGCCAAAAACGACATCTCTTGAAATTCTCTAAAAATCACACGGCATAATCAAAATTAAACGCTGATTTCAATTTAGTAATTGGTTTTCTCGTTAAACTAGCCATTTAAAAAATGATCGGAAACAGTTCTGTTAGCGCAACAACTTAATTTATTGTTTTTAACATTTAAATGAAAAACTAAAAGACCAATAGAAAAATAAACCTAATTTCTATGATTTTCATTCAATTCTGAATCGAAATCATGTATTTTAAGCAAAATTTGAAATTTGGCCAAAAATGAAAAAGTGGGAAGGGTATAGCCTTCCCACTTTTGTCAAAATCGGCCAAAAACGACATCTCTTGAAATTCTCCAAAAATAACACTGCATAATCGAAATTGAACGCTGATTTCGATTTAGTCATTGGTTTTCTCGTTAAACTAGCCGTTTTAAAAATTATTGAAAACAGTGCTAAAAGCGCACCAACTTTATTTATTGTTTTTAACGTTGAAATAAAAAACTATAAGACCAATAGAAAAATAAACCTGATTTCCGTGATTTTCATTCAATTCTGAATCGAAATCATGTATTTTAAGCAAAATTTAAAGTTTGGCAAAAAATGAAAAAGTGGGAAGGGCCTGTCAAATCTTGTGAGATTTAATGTCGGAGACTGCCGACTCAGGGTAAGTATCTCTAAGTGTATTTTATATTTTCTAGGCCTAACACCGTAGTGTTAGCGTATGTTTTTGGTTCGTCTATTTTTTAGGCCTAGCACCGAAGTGCCAGCGTATGAATTTGTTTATTCTCTGGCCTAACACCTTGATGGTGTCAGCGTATGAATCTGTATGTATATATTTTTTGGCCTAACACCGTTCTAGGGTGCCAGCGTATAGAGAGAAGAATTTGCCGTAAAGAACGGAAGACGATGGCGGGTTATGGCCGCGACACAAACAGCGATAACTGAAGGATACAAGAAAAGATGAGAATATTAATTTTATAAATTACTAATGGCTTGGTTTTCATCTGAGGTGCGGATGACTGGATAATTCCGGCTAGATGTTCGGTGGCGGCCTGAGGAACGGTAGCAAGGCGCAAATTCGGCGGCAATGGCAGCAAAGGTAGCACAGGCAACAAAGGCGGCAAAGGCAGACGGCGAACAGCAAGTAAAGCGAAACAAGTAATGGATTTTAAACAGTGATATTATCAATGAATAGACCAGGCGGGAAATCGGTGGAAAATTTTTTTGTATTAATTAGGCCTATTACAGCCCCTTTTATAGAGGAGAGTGGGGGCAATTGAGACACAGGGCAATTGAAACAAAAATTGTTTCTCTCGCCGTATAAGAGAAATTTTCTTGAAAAAATTATGGTTAATAGAATGAGGGGGTTTACAAGTTTAGAAAAATTTACGAGTTTTTTTATTTAAAACTTTTTAAGATATCTCGAAAAAACTGTTTTTTGTTCTCCGTCTGTTAAATTTGCGTTTTCAATTTTTTTGTTTTAACCCCTAAAACGCTACGTTTTAGTAATAAAATTAGTTTCAGATGATTTGAAATTCATTTTTCTACAATTTAATGTCATTTAATTTTTCCCTGCACTCTTAAATAATTTAAAATAATTAAATGTAACGATGACCCTATTGCAGGGCAATTGAAACACTTTGTTTATATTCCCTGTCTGCGAGTGGTTGCATTTTTTTTGCAAGTATTTGACGTAATTCATTTAAACAAATGTAAATCATCATGTTAACACAACTATAATACTTGTATTCGCTGTTTGGGATTTATTTTAAAAAGCATGTTGCTTAATGGTTTTTTTTTAAATTTAATTATTTAAATATTTTAAACTAAATTACGATATACCATAGACCAGTTTCGGATGCTGCGTTGCAAAATATTTAAAAATCGAGGGGGGTTTAGATTGCAGGGGGAGATAGGAAAAAAGGGGGTTCTGATTTATTTACCCAGTAATACTTATCCAATTCAGGAAATGTTTTAGAATACTACACTTTAAGACATTCTGCGTCTTCTCCAGTCATTTTAAATAATCAATCATCCCTAGTTTATCCATGAAAATTAATTCAAGTAAAAGGCTAGGTATGCTGTTTAGTATTTTTTGCTTTTTTAGTAGTGGTTATCATAGCTGTCAAGTGTCAGTCCTGTCACAGGCTTAATATTACTCTGTGTTGCGAACTGTGAATTTACTTGTGCCAATTTTAGAAATGGTTAAGATATGTGCTATTGTGGGTTGCATAAACAAAGCTGGAAACGGAGTATCTTTCTTTTGTATTCCAAAAGTAATACAGAAAGACACAGAATCAGAACAACAATTACAGAAGAAAAGACGTTCGTTGTGGATCAAGCAACTAAAGAATCGACACCCAGTGACTTATTACTTCATCAACTGGTTCATTTTTGGAATGAGTGTTGGCTGTTTCAAGATCCATATGATCACCATATTCCGCAGTCTGTTCTTCAGGGTTTTAATAAATAATTAAAAATACATTATTTTAAGAACCGTAAAACTCTCATGGTTATGTTACTAGCAATACTGCAGATATAGTTGCTGATGAATCTTCGAAATAGCTAGCCAAGCTATAACAACAAGCAAATAAATCAATCATAATAAAGCAAATAAGCTGTAACAACAATTTTCTCACTGTGTGTCGATGACTGTTGATCTTTACTTTCCACTTGCTTCCTGTTGCATTTTCTTAAATGACATTGCAATTTATTTTTTGCATCTTCTTTACTTGTTATTATATCAGCATTACACTTCACTTTGGGGACCCAATCAGGGTGAGACTCATCTTGGTTAGGAGTCCCTGCAACGCCAAATAACAACATTAAACATATGTTAAATTGTTGTATATGAATTCTTTACTAACCAGTAATAAAATGTTCATTACAAACCCTAGTATCACTGTGATCAGTTATGGAAATGCTATTCTATAGTTGCTTGATCCACAACGAACGTCTTTTCTTCTGTAATTGTTGTTCTGATTCTGTGTCTTTCTGTATTACTTTTGGAATACAAAAGAAATATACTCCATTTCCAGCTTTGTTTATGCACCCCACAATAGCACATATCTTAACCATTTCTAAAATTGGCACAAGTAAATTCACAGTTCGCAACACAGAGTAATATTAAGCCTGTGACAGGACTGACACTTGACAGCTATGATAACCACTACTAAAAAAGCAAAAAATACTAAACAGCATACCTAGCCTTTTACTTGAATTAATTTTCATGGATAAACTAGGGATGATTAATTATTTAAAATGACTGGAGAAGACGCAGAATGTCTTAAAGTGTAGTATTCTAAAACATTTCCTGAATTGGATAAGTATTACTGGGTAAATAAATCAAAACCCCCTTTTTTCCTATCTCCCCCTGCAATCGAAACCCCCTCGATTTTTAAAAATTTTGCAACGCAGCATCCGAAACTGGTCTATAAGCATATTTTAAAAATCTGTATATCGCATTGTACCTAATGGTAAAATTTGATCACACTAGCAGTTGTGGCTGCTGACATATCGTGATTTTCATTTTATGTGGGTATGAAGAAGCTTCCTTATGGGAAAACCCACGTTGCGATTGCGTCGACACACCGTTTCAATTGCCCTGCTACCATGGCAATTGAAACACTCGAAGCGACCTCAGTTTTTTACAATTTACTACTATTAAAATTAATCTTTTCTCATAAAAAAAAATATCGTTTAGTAGCTGAGATAATAGGCTAGAATTCTATATAGTTTTTATATTAAACTTTTTAGTTTTTTTTTCAAGAAATACAAAAAACCAAAAAGTGTATCAATTGCCCCCACTCTCCCCTACCGTTTACAAAAACAACGTTGACAAAGAAATAATTACGCGTAACAATAATTTTGGCGCTTGCGTAGATGTCGTCTCGAACTTCTATTCTTCTTTCCGCGCGTGACCTTGTGAGGTGAACGAACCCGGTTGCTATGGAAACGAATTAACTGGTTAACCTTGTTACCATGGTGATGAAGTAACCAGTTAATCATAGTTGCTGATCTCGATTGTTTGTGAATAATTACTGGTGGCGCTATCTCATGACGGGTTCTACGATAATTCTAGTTAAATGATCTCGCACTAGATGGCACTGTGTTAGTCTTATGTGGCGCCATCTAGTGGTCATTTTCAGCACCAGCCACAGTTTGCAACAGGATCTTTGTGGCGCCATCTAGCGCTGGATTTCTGAACCAGATACCTAGTTCTTGGTGGCGCCATCTAGCGATGTTTCCATGAACCACGTGTTGTCTTACTAAGTTCCCTGTGGCGCCATCTGGTGGCGAGTATTCGAACTAGATTACATATAACCATATCCAAGTGGCGCCATCTTGTGATACTTTTTCTTACTATTCTAGTTTCATATTTTGAACCGGACATTGTCATATGTCCATATAAGAGCAGCTCATTTGTTCCTTGTCTCACATTAATCTTCTTCGGTCTTTGTTCTTTTGTTACGCCGGTCTTCGTCATGTTTTCTCCGTTTAGATTCTCTTTTAAATTGTCGGTCTCTGAACCATCAGGTTCGGGTTCTGGAATTTCTAACATAGCCTTCCCATTTTTGTCAAAATCGGCCAAAAATGACAGCTCTAGAAATTCTCCAAAAATCACACGGCATAATAGAAATTAAACGCTGATTTTTATTTAGTCATTGGTTTTCTCGTTAAACTAGCCGTTTTAAAAATTAACGAAAAAAGTGCTGTTAATGCCCCAACTTAATTTATGGCTTTTAACTTTAAAATAAAAAACTATAATACCAATAGAAAAATAAACCTAATTTCTATGATTTTCATTCAATTCTGAATCGAAATCATGTATTTTAAGCAAAATTTGAAATTTGGCAAAAAATGAAAAAGTGGGAAGGGTACAGCCTTCCCACTTTTGTCAAAATCGGCCAAAAAGGACATCTCTTGAAATTCCCCAAAAATCACACTGCATAATTGAAATTAAACGCTGATTTCGATTTAGTCATTGGTTTTCTCGTTAAACAAGCCGTTTTGAAAAATTGACGAAAACAGTGCTGTTAGCGCACCAACTTAATTTATGGTTTTTAACATTTAAATAAAAAACTATAAGACCAATAGAAAAATAAACCTGATTTCCGTGATTTTTATTCAATTCTGAGTCTAAATCATGTATTTTAAGCAAAATTTGAAGTTTGGCAAAAAATGAAAAAGTGGGAAGGGTATTGCCTTCCCGCTTTTGTCAAAATCGGCCAAAAACGACATATCTTGAAATTCTCTAAAAATCACACGGCATAATCAAAATTAAACGCTGATTTCGATTTAGTAATTGATTTTCTCGTTAAACTAGCCATTTAAAAAATGATCGGAAACAGTTCTGTTAGCGCAACAACTTAATTTATTGTTTTTAACATTTAAATGAAAAACTAAAAGACCAATAGAAAAATAAACCTAATTTCTATGATTTTCATTCAATTTTGAATCGAAATCATGTATGTTAAGCAAAATTTGAAATTTGGCCAAAAATGAAAAAGTGGGAAGGGTATAGCCTTCCCACTTTTGTCAAAATTGGCCAAAAACGACATCTCTTGAAATTCTCAAAAAATCACATCAGCAACTATGATTAACTGGTTACTTCATCACCATGGTAACAAGGTTAACCAGTTAATTCGTTTCCATAGCAACCGGGTTCGTTCACCTCACAAGGTCACGCGCGGAAAGAAGAATAGAAGTTCGAGACGACATCTACGCAAGCGCCAAAATTATTGTTACGCGTAATTATTTCTTTGTCAACGTTGTTTTTGTAAACGGTAGGGGAGAGTGGGGGCAATTGATACACTTTTTGGTTTTTGTATTTCTTGAAAAAAAACTAAAAAGTTTAATATAAAAACTATATAGAATTCTAGCCTATTATCTCAGCTACTAAACGATATTTTTTTTTATGAGAAAAGATTAATTTTAATAGTAGTAAATTGTAAAAAACTGAGGTCGCTTCGAGTGTTTCAATTGCCATGGTAGCAGGGCAATTGAAACGGTGTGTCGACGCAATCGCAACGTGGGTTTTCCCATAAGGAAGCTTCTTCATACCCACATAAAATGAAAATCACGATATGTCAGCAGCCACAACTGCTAGTGTGATCAAATTTTACCATTAGGTACAATGCGATATACAGATTTTTAAAATATGCTTATGGTATATCGTAATTTAGTTTAAAATATTTAAATAATTAAATTTAAAAAAAAACCATTAAGCAACATGCTTTTTAAAATAAATCCCAAACAGCGAATACAAGTATTATAGTTGTGTTAACATGATGATTTACATTTGTTTAAATGAATTACGTCAAATACTTGCAAAAAAATGCAACCACTCGCAGACAGGGAATATAAACAAAGTGTTTCAATTGCCCTGCAATAGGGTCATCGTTACATTTAATTATTTTAAATTATTTAAGAGTGCAGGGAAAAATTAAATGACATTAAATTGTAGAAAAATGAATTTCAAATCATCTGAAACTAATTTTATTACTAAAACGTAGCGTTTTAGGGGTTAAAACAAAAAAATTGAAAACGCAAATTTAACAGACGGAGAACAAAAAACAGTTTTTTCGAGATATCTTAAAAAGTTTTAAATAAAAAAACTCGTAAATTTTTCTAAACTTGTAAACCCCCTCATTCTATTAACCATAATTTTTTCAAGAAAATTTCTCTTATACGGCGAGAGAAACAATTTTTGTTTCAATTGCCCTGTGTCTCAATTGCGCTCAATTGCCCCCACTCTCCTCTATAAAAGGGGCTGTAATAGGCCTAATTAATACAAAAAAATTTTCCACCGATTTCCCGCCTGGTCTATTCATTGATAATATCACTGTTTAAAATCCATTACTTGTTTCGCTTTGCTTGCTGTTCACCGTCTGCCTTTGCCGCCTTTGTTGCCTGTGCTACCTTTGCTGCCATTGCCGCCGAATTTGCGCCTTGCTACCATTCCTCAGGTCGCCACCGAACATCTAGCCGGAATTATCCAGTCATCCGCACCTCAGATGAAAACCAAGCCATTAGTAATTTATAAAATTAATATTCTCATCTTTTCTTGTATCCTTCAGTTATTATTATATCACACTGCATAATTGAAATTAAACGCTGATTTCGATTTAGTCATTACTTTTCTCGTTAAACAAGCCGTTTTGAAAAATTGACGAAAACAGTGCTGTTAGCGCACCAACTTAATTTATGGTTTTTAACATTTAAATGAAAAACTATAAGACCAATAGAAAAATAAACCTGATTTCCGTGATTTTCATTCAATTCTGAGTCTAAATCATGTACTTTAAGCAAAATTTGAAGTTTGGAAAAAAATGAAAAAGTTGTAAGGGTATTGCCTTCCCACTTTTGTCAAAAACGGCCAAAAACGACATATCTTGAAATTCTCTAAAAATCACACGGCATAATCAAAATTAAACGCTGATTTCGATTTAGTAATTGGTTTTCTCGTTAAACTAGCCATTTAAAAAATGATCGGAAACAGTTCTGTTAGCGCAACAACTTAATTTATTGTTTTTAACATTTAAATGAAAAACTAAAAGACCAATAGAAAAATAAACCTAATTTCTATGATTTTCATTCAATTCTGAATCGAAATCATGTATTTTAAGCAAAATTTCAAATTTGGCCAAAAATGAAAAAGTGGGAAGGGTATAGCCTTCCCACTTTTGTCAAAATCGGCCAAAAACGACATCTCTTGAAATTCCCCAAAAATCACACTGCATAATTGAAATTAAACGCTGATTTCGATTTAGTCATTACTTTTCTCGTTAAACAAGCCGTTTTGAAAAATTGACGAAAACAGTGCTGTTAGCGCACCAACTTAATTTATGGTTTTTAACATTTAAATGAAAAACTATAAGACCAATAGAAAAATAAACCTGATTTCCGTGATTTTCATTCAATTCTGAGTCTAAATCATGTACTTTAAGCAAAATTTGAAGTATGGAAAAAAATGAAAAAGTTGTAAGGGTATTGCCTTCCCACTTTTGTCAAAAACGGCCAAAAACGACATATCTTGAAATTCTCTAAAAATCACACGGCATAATCAAAATTAAACGCTGATTTCGATTTAGTAATTGGTTTTCTCGTTAAACTAGCCATTTAAAAAATGATCGGAAACAGTTCTGTTAGCGCAACAACTTAATTTTTTGTTTTTAACATTTAAATGAAAAACTAAAAGACCAATAGAAAAATAAACCAAATTTCTATGATTTTCATTCAATTCTGAATCGAAATCATGTATTTTAAGCAAAATTTGAAATTTGGCCAAAAATGAAAAAGTGGGAAGGGTATAGCCTTCCCACTTTTGTCAAAATCGGCCAAAAACGACATCTCTTGAAATTCCCCAAAATCACACTGCATAATTGAAATTAAACGCTGATTTCGATTTAGTCATTACTTTTCTCGTTAAACAAGCCGTTTTGAAAAATTGACGAAAACAGTGCTGTTAGCGCACCAACTTAATTTATGGTTTTTAACATTTAAATAAAAAACTATAAGACCAATAGAAAAATAAACCTGATTTCAGTGATTTTTATTCAATTCTGAGTCTAAATCATGTATTTTAAGCAAAATTTGAAGTTTGGCAGAAAATGAAAAAGTGGGAAGGGTATTGCCTTCCCACTTTTGTCAAAATCGGCCAAAAACGACATCTCTTGAAATTCTCTAAAAATCACACGGCATAATCAAAATTAAACGCTGATTTCGATTAAGTAATTGGTTTTCTCGTTAAACTAGCCATTTAAAAAATGATCAGAAACAGTTCTGTTAGCGCAACAACTTAATTTATTGTTTTTAACATTTAAATGAAAAACTAAAAGACCAATAGAAAAATAAACCTAATTTCTATGATTTTCATTCAATTCTGAATCGAAATCATGTATTTTAAGCAAAATTTGAAATTTGGCCAAAAATGAAAAAGTGGGAAGGGTATAGCCTTCCCACTTTTGTCAAAATCGGCCAAAAACGACATCTCTTGAAATTCCCCAAAAATCACACTGCATAATTGAAATTAAACGCTGATTTCGATTTAGTCATTACTTTTCTCGTTAAACAAGCCGTTTTGAAAAATTGACGAAAACAGTGCTGTTAGCGCACCAACTTAATTTATGGTTTTTAACATTTAAATGAAAAACTATAAGACCAATAGAAAAATAAACCTGATTTCCGTGATTTTCATTCAATTCTGAGTCTAAATCATGTACTTTAAGCAAAATTTGAAGTTTGGAAAAAAATGAAAAAGTTGTAAGGGTATTGCCTTCCCACTTTTGTCAAAAACGGCCAAAAACGACATATCTTGAAATTCTCTAAAAATCACACGGCATAATCAAAATTAAACGCTGATTTCGATTTAGTAATTGGTTTTCTCGTTAAACTAGCCATTTAAAAAATGATCGGAAACAGTTCTGTTAGCGCAACAACTTAATTTATTGTTTTTAACATTTAAATGAAAAACTAAAAGACCAATAGAAAAATAAACCTAATTTCTATGATTTTCATTCAATTCTGAATCGAAATCATGTATTTTAAGCAAAATTTCAAATTTGGCCAAAAATGAAAAAGTGGGAAGGGTATAGCCTTCCCACTTTTGTCAAAATCGGCCAAAAACGACATCTCTTGAAATTCCCCAAAAATCACACTGCATAATTGAAATTAAACGCTGATTTCGATTTAGTCATTACTTTTCTCGTTAAACAAGCCGTTTTGAAAAATTGACGAAAACAGTGCTGTTAGCGCACCAACTTAATTTATGGTTTTTAACATTTAAATGAAAAACTATAAGACCAATAGAAAAATAGACCTGATTTCCGTGATTTTCATTCAATTCTGAGTCTAAATCATGTACTTTAAGCAAAATTTGAAGTTTGGAAAAAAATGAAAAAGTTGTAAGGGTATTGCCTTCCCACTTTTGTCAAAAACGGCCAAAAACGACATATCTTGAAATTCTCTAAAAATCACACGGCATAATCAAAATTAAACGCTGATTTCGATTTAGTAATTGGTTTTCTCGTTAAACTAGCCATTTAAAAAATGATCGGAAACAGTTCTGTTAGCGCAACAACTTAATTTATTGTTTTTAACATTTAAATGAAAAACTAAAAGACCAATAGAAAAATAAACCTAATTTCTATGATTTTCATTCAATTCTGAATCGAAATCATGTATTTTAAGCAAAATTTCAAATTTGGCCAAAAATGAAAAAGTGGGAAGGGTATAGCCTTCCCACTTTTGTCAAAATCGGCCAAAAACGACATCTCTTGAAATTCCCCAAAAATCACACTGCATAATTGAAATTAAACGCTGATTTCGATTTAGTCATTACTTTTCTCGTTAAACAAGCCGTTTTGAAAAATTGACGAAAACAGTGCTGTTAGCGCACCAACTTAATTTATGGTTTTTGACCTGATTTCCTGATTTCTGAACCTGATTTCAGTGATTTTTATTCAATTCTGAGTCTAAATCATGTATTTTAAGCAAAATTTGAAGTTTGGCAGAAAATGAAAAAGTGGGAAGGGTATTGCCTTCCCACTTTTGTCAAAATCGGCCAAAAACGACATCTCTTGAAATTCTCAAAAAATCACACGGCATAATCAAAATTAAACGCTGATTTCGATTAAGTAATTGGTTTTCTCGTTAAACTAGCCATTTAAAAAATGATCGGAAACAGTTCTGTTAGCGCAACAACTTAATTTATTGTTTTTAACATTTAAATGAAAAACTAAAAGACCAATAGAAAAATAAACCTAATTTCTATGATTTTCATTCAATTCTGAATCGAAATCATGTATTTTAAGCAAAATTTCAAATTTGGCCAAAAATGAAAAAGTGGGAAGGGTATAGCCTTCCCACTTTTGTCAAAATCGGCCAAAAACGACATCTCTTGAAATTCCCCAAAAATCACACTGCATAATTGAAATTAAACGCTGATTTCGATTTAGTCATTACTTTTCTCGTTAAACAAGCCGTTTTGAAAAATTGACGAAAACAGTGCTGTTAGCGCACCAACTTAATTTATGGTTTTTAACATTTAAATAAAAAACTATAAGACCAATAGAAAAATAAACCTGATTTCAGTGATTTTTATTCAATTCTGAGTCTAAATCCTGTATTTTAAGCAAAATTTGAAGTTTGGCAGAAAATGAAAAAGTGGGAAGGGTATTGCCTTCCCACTTTTGTCAAAATCGGCCAAAAACGACATCTCTTGAAATTCTCTAAAAATCACACGGCATAATCAAAATTAAACGCTGATTTCGATTAAGTAATTGGTTTTCTCGTTAAACTAGCCATTTAAAAAATGATCGGAAACAGTTCTGTTAGCGCAACAACTTAATTTATTGTTTTTAACATTTAAATGAAAAACTAAAAGACCAATAGAAAAATAAACCTAATTTCTATGATTTTCATTCAATTCTGAATCGAAATCATGTATTTTAAGCAAAATTTGAAATTTGGCCAAAAATGAAAAAGTGGGAAGGGTATAGCCTTCCCACTTTTGTCAAAATCGGCCAAAAACGACATCTCTTGAAATTCCCCAAAAATCACACTGCATAATTGAAATTAAACGCTGATTTCGATTTAGTCATTACTTTTCTCGTTAAACAAGCCGTTTTGAAAAATTGACGAAAACAGTGCTGTTAGCGCACCAACTTAATTTATGGTTTTTAACATTTAAATGAAAAACTATAAGACCAATAGAAAAATAAACCTGATTTCCGTGATTTTCATTCAATTCTGAGTCTAAATCATGTACTTTAAGCAAAATTTGAAGTTTGGAAAAAAATGAAAAAGTTGTAAGGGTATTGCCTTCCCACTTTTGTCAAAAACGGCCAAAAACGACATATCTTGAAATTCTCTAAAAATCACACGGCATAATCAAAATTAAACGCTGATTTCGATTTAGTAATTGGTTTTCTCGTTAAACTAGCCATTTAAAAAATGATCGGAAACAGTTCTGTTAGCGCAACAACTTAATTTATTGTTTTTAACATTTAAATGAAAAACTAAAAGACCAATAGAAAAATAAACCTAATTTCTATGATTTTCATTCAATTCTGAATCGAAATCATGTATTTTAAGCAAAATTTCAAATTTGGCCAAAAATGAAAAAGTGGGAAGGGTATAGCCTTCCCACTTTTGTCAAAATCGGCCAAAAACGACATCTCTTGAAATTCCCCAAAAATCACACTGCATAATTGAAATTAAACGCTGATTTCGATTTAGTCATTACTTTTCTCGTTAAACAAGCCGTTTTGAAAAATTGACGAAAACAGTGCTGTTAGCGCACCAACTTAATTTATGGTTTTTAACATTTAAATGAAAAACTATAAGACCAATAGAAAAATAAAACTGATTTCAGTGATTTTTATTCAATTCTGAGTCTAAATCATGTATTTTAAGCAAAATTTGAAGTTTGGCAGAAAATGAAAAAGTGGGAAGGGTATTGCCTTCCCACTTTTGTCAAAATCGGCCAAAAACGACATCTCTTGAAATTCTCTAAAAATCACACGGCATAATCAAAATTAAACGCTGATTTCGATTAAGTAATTGGTTTTCTCGTTAAACTAGCCATTTAAAAAATGATCGGAAACAGTTCTGTTAGCGCAACAACTTAATTTATTGTTTTTAACATTTAAATGAAAAACTAAAAGACCAATAGAAAAATAAACCTAATTTCTATGATTTTCATTCAATTCTGAATCGAAATCATGTATTTTAAGCAAAATTTGAAATTTGGCCAAAAATGAAAAAGTGGGAAGGGTATAGCCTTCCCACTTTTGTCAAAATCGGCCAAAAACGACATCTCTTGAAATTCTCCAAAAATCACACTGCATAATCGAAATTGAACGCTGATTTCGATTTAGTCATTCGTTTTCTCGTTAAACTAGCCGTTTTAAAAATTATTGAAAACAGTGCTAAAAGCGAACCAACTTTATTTATTGTTTTTAACGTTGAAATAAAAAACTATAAGACCAATAGAAAAATAAACCTGATTTCCGTGATTTTCATTCAATTCTGAATCGAAATCATGTATTTTAAGAAAAAATTTGAAGTTTGGAAAAAAATGAAAAAGTTGTAAGGGTATTGCCTTCCCACTTTTGTCAAAAACGGCCAAAAACGACATATCTTGAAATTCTCTAAAAATCACACGGCATAATCAAAATTAAACGCTGATTTCGATTTAGTAATTGGTTTTCTCGTTAAACTAGCCATTTAAAAAATGATCGGAAACAGTTCTGTTAGCGCAACAACTTAATTTATTGTTTTTAACATTTAAATGAAAAACTAAAAGACCAATAGAAAAATAAACCTAATTTCTATGATTTTCATTCAATTCTGAATCGAAATCATGTATTTTAAGCAAAATTTTAAATTTGGCAAAAAATGAAAAAGTGGGAAGGGTACAGCCTTCCCACTTTTGTAAAAATTGGCCAAAAAGGACATCTCTTGAAATTCCCCAAAAATCACACTGCATAATCGAAATTAAACGCTGATTTCGATTTAGTCATTGGTTTTCTCGTTAAACAAGCCGTTTTGAAAAATTGACGAAAACAGTGCTGTTAGCGCACCAACTTAATTTATGGTTTTTAACATTTAAATAAAATACTATAAGACCAATAGAAAAATAAACCTGATTTCAGTGATTTTCATTCAATTCTGAATCGAAATCATGTATTTTAAGCAAAATTTAAAGTTTGGCAAAAAATGAATTTGAGGGAAGGGCCTGTCAAATCTTGTGAGATTTAACAAACAACACAACAACTTAATTTATTGTTTTTAACATTTAAATGAAAAACTAAAAGACCAATAGAAAAATAAACCTAATTTCTATGATTTTCATTCAATTCTGAATCGAAATCATGTATTTTAAGCAAAATTTGAAATTTGGCCAAAAATGAAAAAGTGGGAAGGGTATAGCCTTCCCACTTTTGTCAAAATCGGCCAAAAACGACATCTCTTGAAATTCTCCAAAAATAACACTGCATAATCGAAATTGAACGCTGATTTCGATTTAGTCATTGGTTTTCTCGTTAAACTAGCCGTTTTAAAAATTATTGAAAACAGTGCTAAAAGCGCACCAACTTTATTTATTGTTTTTAACGTTGAAATAAAAAACTATAAGACCAATAGAAAAATAAACCTGATTTCCGTGATTTTCATTCAATTCTGAATCGAAATCGTGTATTTTAAGCAAAATTTAAAGTTTGGCAAAAAATGAAAAAGTGGGAAGGGCCTGTCAAATCTTGTGAGATTTAATGTCGGAGACTGCCGACTCAGGGTAAGTATCTCTAAGTGTATTTTATATTTTCTAGGCCTAACACCGTAGTGTTAGCGTATGTTTTTGGTTCGTCTATTTTTTAGGCCTAGCACCGAAGTGCCAGCGTATGAATTTGTTTATTCTCTGGCCTAACACCTTGATGGTGTCAGCGTATGAATCTGTATGTATATATTTTTTGGCCTAACACCGTTCTAGGGTGCCAGCGTATAGAGAGAAGAATTTGCCGTAAAGAACGGAAGACGAAGGCGGGTTATGGCCGCGACACAAACAGCGATAACTGAAGGATACAAGAAAAGATGAGAATATTAATTTTATAAATTACTAATGGCTTGGTTTTCATCTGAGGTGCGGATGACTGGATAATTCCGGCTAGATGTTCGGTGGCGGCCTGAGGAACGGTAGCAAGGCGCAAATTCGGCGGCAATGGCAGCAAAGGTAGCACAGGCAACAAAGGCGGCAAAGGCAGACGGCGAACAGCAAGCAAAGCGAAACAAGTAATGGATTTTAAACAGTGATATTATCATTGAATAGACCAGGCGGGAAATCGGTGGAAAATTTTTTTGTATTAATTAGGCCTATTACAGCCCCTTTTATAGAGGAGAGTGGGGGCAATTGAGACACAGGGCAATTGAAACAAAAATTGTTTCTCTCGCCGTATAAGAGAAATTTTCTTGAAAAAATTATGGTTAATAGAATGAGGGGGTTTACAAGTTTAGAAAAATTTACGAGTTTTTTTATTTAAAACTTTTTAAGATATCTCGAAAAAACTGTTTTTTGTTCTCCGTCTGTTAAATTTGCGTTTTCAATTTTTTTGTTTTAACCCCTAAAACGCTACGTTTTAGTAATAAAATTAGTTTCAGATGATTTGAAATTCATTTTTCTACAATTTAATGTCATTTAATTTTTCCCTGCACTCTTAAATAATTTAAAATAATTAAATGTAACGATGACCCTATTGCAGGGCAATTGAAACACTTTGTTTATATTCCCTGTCTGCGAGTGGTTGCATTTTTTTGCAAGTATTTGACGTAATTCATTTAAACAAATGTAAATCATCATGTTAACACAACTATAATACTTGTATTCGCTGTTTGGGATTTATTTTAAAAAGCATGTTGCTTAATGGTTTTTTTAAAATTTAATTATTTAAATATTTTAAACTAAATTACGATATACCATAAGCATATTTTAAAAATCTGTATATCGCATTGTACCTAATGGTAAAATTTGATCACACTAGCAGTTGTGGCTGCTGACATATCGTGATTTTCATTTTATGTGGGTATGAAGAAGCTTCCTTATGGGAAAACCCACGTTGCGATTGCGTCGACACACCGTTTCAATTGCCCTGCTACCATGGCAATTGAAACACTCGAAGCGACCTCAGTTTTTTACAATTTACTACTATTAAAATTAATCTTTTCTCATAAAAAAAAATATCGTTTAGTAGCTGAGATAATAGGCTAGAGTTCTATATAGTTTTTATATTAAACTTTTTAGTTTTTTTTTCAAGAAATACAAAAAACCAAAAAGTGTATCAATTGCCCCCACTCTCCCCTACCGTTTACAAAAACAACGTTGACAAAGAAATAATTAAGCGTAACAATAATTTTGGCGCTTGCGTAGATGTCGTCTCGAACTTCTATTCTTCTTTCCGCGCGTGACCTTGTGAGGTGAACGAACCCGGTTGCTATGGAAACGAATTAACTGGTTAACCTTGTTACCATGGTGATGAAGTAACCAGTTAATCATAGTTGCTGATCTCGATTGTTTGTGAATAATTACTGGTGGCGCTATCTCATGACGGGTTCTATGATAATTCTAGTTAAATGATCTCGCACTAGATGGGACTGTGTCAGTCATATGTGGCGCCATCTAGTGGTCATTTTCGGCACCAGCCACAGTTTGCAACAGGATCTTTGTGGCGCCATCTAGCGCTGGATTTCTGAACCAGATACCTAGTTCTTGGTGGCGCCATCTAGCGATGTTTCCATGAACCACGTGTTGTCTTACAAGTTCCCTGTGGCGCCATCTGGTGGCGAGTATTCGAACTAGATAACATATAAAAATATCCAAGTGGCGCCATCTTGTGATACTTTTTCTTACTATTCTAGTTTCATATTTTGAACCGGACATTGTCATATGTCCATATAAGAGCAGCTCATTTGTTCCTTGTCTCACATTAATCTTCTTCGGTCTTTGTTCTTTTGTTACGCCGGTCTTCGTCATGTTTTCTCCGTTTAGATTCTCTTTTAAATTGTCGGTCTCTGAACCATCAGGTTCGGGTTCTGGAATTTCTAACATAGCCTTCCCATTTTTGTCAAAATCGGCCAAAAATGACAGCTCTTGAAATTCTCCAAAAATCACACTGCATAATTGAAATTAAACGCTGATTTCGATTTAGTCATTACTTTTCTCGTTAAACAAGCCGTTTTGAAAAATTGACGAAAACAGTGCTGTTAGCGCACCAACTTAATTTATGGTTTTTAACATTTAAATGAAAAACTATAAGACCAATAGAAAAATAAACCTGATTTCCGTGATTTTCATTCAATTCTGAGTCTAAATCATGTACTTTAAGCAAAATTTGAAGTTTGGAAAAAAATGAAAAAGTTGTAAGGGTATTGCCTTCCCACTTTTGTCAAAAACGGCCAAAAACGACATATCTTGAAATTCTCTAAAAATCACACGGCATAATCAAAATTAAACGCTGATTTCGATTTAGTAATTGGTTTTCTCGTTAAACTAGCCATTTAAAAAATGATCGGAAACAGTTCTGTTAGCGCAACAACTTAATTTATTGTTTTTAACATTTAAATGAAAAACTAAAAGACCAATAGAAAAATAAACCTAATTTCTATGATTTTCATTCAATTCTGAATCGAAATCATGTATTTTAAGCAAAATTTCAAATTTGGCCAAAAATGAAAAAGTGGGAAGGGTATAGCCTTCCCACTTTTGTCAAAATCGGCCAAAAACGACATCTCTTGAAATTCCCCAAAAATCACACTGCATAATTGAAATTAAACGCTGATTTCGATTTAGTCATTACTTTTCTCGTTAAACAAGCCGTTTTGAAAAATTGACGAAAACAGTGCTGTTAGCGCACCAACTTAATTTATGGTTTTTAACATTTAAATGAAAAACTATAAGACCAATAGAAAAATAAACCTGATTTCCGTGATTTTCATTCAATTCTGAGTCTAAATCATGTACTTTAAGCAAAATTTGAAGTTTGGAAAAAAATGAAAAAGTTGTAAGGGATTGCCTTCCCACTTTTGTCAAAAACGGCCAAAAACGACATATCTTGAAATTCTCTAAAAATCAAACGGCATAATCAAAATTAAACGCTGATTTCGATTAAGTAATTGGTTTTCTCGTTAAACTAGCCATTTAAAAAATGATCGGAAACAGTTCTGTTAGCGCAACAACTTAATTTATTGTTTTTAACATTTAAATGAAAAACTAAAAGACCAATAGAAAAATAAACCTAATTTCTATGATTTTCATTCAATTCTGAATCGAAATCATGTATTTTAAGCAAAATTTCAAATTTGGCCAAAAATGAAAAAGTGGGAAGGGTATAGCCTTCCCACTTTTGTCAAAATCGGCCAAAAACGACATCTCTTGAAATTCCCCAAAAATCACACTGCATAATTGAAATTAAACGCTGATTTCGATTTAGTCATTACTTTTCTCGTTAAACAAGCCGTTTTGAAAAATTGACGAAAACAGTGCTGTTAGCGCACCAACTTAATTTATGGTTTTTAACATTTAAATAAAAAACTATAAGACCAATAGAAAAATAAACCTGATTTCAGTGATTTTTATTCAATTCTGAGTCTAAATCATGTATTTTAAGCAAAATTTGAAGTTTGGCAGAAAATGAAAAAGTGGGAAGGGTATTGCCTTCCCACTTTTGTCAAAATCGGCCAAAAACGACATCTCTTGAAATTCTCTAAAAATCACACGGCATAATCAAAATTAAACGCTGATTTCGATTAAGTAATTGGTTTTCTCGTTAAACTAGCCATTTAAAAAATGATCGGAAACAGTTCTGTTAGCGCAACAACTTAATTTATTGTTTTTAACATTTAAATGAAAAACTAAAAGACCAATAGAAAAATAAACCTAATTTCTATGATTTTCATTCAATTCTGAATCGAAATCATGTATTTTAAGCAAAATTTGAAATTTGGCCAAAAATGAAAAAGTGGGAAGGGTATAGCCTTCCCACTTTTGTCAAAATCGGCCAAAAACGAC
This sequence comes from Daphnia magna, assembly GCF_020631705.1. Classification (NCBI taxonomy): domain Eukaryota; kingdom Metazoa; phylum Arthropoda; class Branchiopoda; order Diplostraca; family Daphniidae; genus Daphnia; species Daphnia magna. The sequence continues at coordinate 10,523,785 of NC_059189.1, read as the reverse complement.
ATCTCTTGAAATTCCCCAAAAATCACACTGCATAATTGAAATTAAACGCTGATTTCGATTTAGTCATTACTTTTCTCGTTAAACAAGCCGTTTTGAAAAATTGACGAAAACAGTGCTGTTAGCGCACCAACTTAATTTATGGTTTTTAACATTTAAATAAAAAACTATAAGACCAATAGAAAAATAAACCTGATTTCAGTGATTTTTATTCAATTCTGAGTCTAAATCATGTATTTTAAGCAAAATTTGAAGTTTGGCAGAAAATGAAAAAGTGGGAAGGGTATTGCCTTCCCACTTTTGTCAAAATCGGCCAAAAACGACATCTCTTGAAATTCTCTAAAAATCACACGGCACAATCAAAATTAAACGCTGATTTCGATTAAGTAATTGGTTTTCTCGTTAAACTAGCCATTTAAAAAATGATCGGAAACAGTTCTGTTAGCGCAACAACTTAATTTATTGTTTTTAACATTTAAATGAAAAACTAAAAGACCAATAGAAAAATAAACCTAATTTCTATGATTTTCATTCAATTCTGAATCGAAATCATGTATTTTAAGCAAAATTTCAAATTTGGCCAAAAATGAAAAAGTGGGAAGGGTATAGCCTTCCCACTTTTGTCAAAATCGGCCAAAAACGACATCTCTTGAAATTCCCCAAAATCACACTGCATAATTGAAATTAAACGCTGATTTCGATTTAGTCATTACTTTTCTCGTTAAACAAGCCGTTTTGAAAAATTGACGAAAACAGTGCTGTTAGCGCACCAACTTAATTTATGGTTTTTAACATTTAAATGAAAAACTATAAGACCAATAGAAAAATAAACCTGATTTCCGTGATTTTCATTCAATTCTGAGTCTAAATCATGTACTTTAAGCAAAATTTGAAGTATGGAAAAAAATGAAAAAGTTGTAAGGGTATTGCCTTCCCACTTTTGTCAAAAACGGCCAAAAACGACATATCTTGAAATTCTCTAAAAATCACACGGCATAATCAAAATTAAACGCTGATTTCGATTTAGTAATTGGTTTTCTCGTTAAACTAGCCATTTAAAAAATGATCGGAAACAGTTCTGTTAGCGCAACAACTTAATTTATTGTTTTTAACATTTAAATGAAAAACTAAAAGACCAATAGAAAAATAAACCTAATTTCTATGATTTTCATTCAATTCTGAATCGAAATCATGTATTTTAAGCAAAATTTGAAATTTGGCCAAAAATGAAAAAGTGGGAAGGGTATAGCCTTCCCACTTTTGTCAAAATCGGCCAAAAACGACATCTCTTGAAATTCCCCAAAAATCACACTGCATAATTGAAATTAAACGCTGATTTCGATTTAGTCATTACTTTTCTCGTTAAACAAGCCGTTTTGAAAAATTGACGAAAACAGTGCTGTTAGCGCACCAACTTAATTTATGGTTTTTAACATTTAAATAAAAAACTATAAGACCAATAGAAAAATAAACCTGATATCAGTGATTTTTATTCAATTCTGAGTCTAAATCATGTATTTTAAGCAAAATTTGAAGTTTGGCAGAAAATGAAAAAGTGGGAAGGGTATTGCCTTCCCACTTTTGTCAAAATCGGCCAAAAACGACATCTCTTGAAATTCTCTAAAAATCACACGGCATAATCAAAATTAAACGCTGATTTCGATTAAGTAATTGGTTTTCTCGTTAAACTAGCCATTTAAAAAATGATCGGAAACAGTTCTGTTAGCGCAACAACTTAATTTATTGTTTTTAACATTTAAATGAAAAACTAAAAGACCAATAGAAAAATAAACCTAATTTCTATGATTTTCATTCAATTCTGAATCGAAATCATGTATTTTAAGCAAAATTTCAAATTTGGCCAAAAATGAAAAAGTGGGAAGGGTATAGCCTTCCCACTTTTGTCAAAATCGGCCAAAAACGACATCTCTTGAAATTCCCCAAAAATCACACTGCATAATTGAAATTAAACGCTGATTTCGATTTAGTCATTACTTTTCTCGTTAAACAAGCCGTTTTGAAAAATTGACGAAAACAGTGCTGTTAGCGCACCAACTTAATTTATGGTTTTTAACATTTAAATGAAAAACTATAAGACCAATAGAAAAATAAACCTGATTTCCGTGATTTTCATTCAATTCTGAGTCTAAATCATGTACTTTAAGCAAAATTTGAAGTTTGGAAAAAAATGAAAAAGTTGTAAGGGTATTGCCTTCCCACTTTTGTCAAAATCGGCCAAAAACGACATCTCTTGAAATTCTCTAAAAATCACACGGCATAATCAAAATTAAACGCTGATTTCGATTAAGTAATTGGTTTTCTCGTTAAACTAGCCATTTAAAAAATGATCAGAAACAGTTCTGTTAGCGCAACAACTTAATTTATTGTTTTTAACATTTAAATGAAAAACTAAAAGACCAATAGAAAAATAAACCTAATTTCTATGATTTTCATTTAATTCTGAATCGAAATCATGTATTTTAAGCAAAATTTGAAATTTGGCCAAAAATGAAAAAGTGGGAAGGGTATAGCCTTCCCACTTTTGTCAAAATCGGCCAAAAACGACATCTCTTGAAATTCCCCAAAAATCACACTGCATAATTGAAATTAAACGCTGATTTCGATTTAGTCATTACTTTTCTCGTTAAACAAGCCGTTTTGAAAAATTGACGAAAACAGTGCTGTTAGCGCACCAACTTAATTTATGGTTTTTAACATTTAAATGAAAAACTATAAGACCAATAGAAAAATAAACCTGATTTCCGTGATTTTCATTCAATTCTGAGTCTAAATCATGTACTTTAAGCAAAATTTGAAGTTTGGAAAAAAATGAAAAAGTTGTAAGGGTATTGCCTTCCCACTTTTGTCAAAAACGGCCAAAAACGACATATCTTGAAATTCTCTAAAAATCACACGGCATAATCAAAATTAAACGCTGATTTCGATTTAGTAATTGGTTTTCTCGTTAAACTAGCCATTTAAAAAATGATCGGAAACAGTTCTGTTAGCGCAACAACTTAATTTATTGTTTTTAACATTTAAATGAAAAACTAAAAGACCAATAGAAAAATAAACCTAATTTCTATGATTTTCATTCAATTCTGAATCGAAATCATGTATTTTAAAGCAAAATTTCAAATTTGGCCAAAAATGAAAAAGTGGGAAGGGTATAGCCTTCCCACTTTTGTCAAAATCGGCCAAAAACGACATCTCTTGAAATTCCCCAAAAATCACACTGCATAATTGAAATTAAACGCTGATTTCGATTTAGTCATTACTTTTCTCGTTAAACAAGCCGTTTTGAAAAATTGACGAAAACAGTGCTGTTAGCGCACCAACTTAATTTATGGTTTTTAACATTTAAATAAAAAACTATAAGACCAATAGAAAAATAAACCTGATTTCAGTGATTTTTATTCAATTCTGAGTCTAAATCATGTATTTTAAGCAAAATTTGAAGTTTGGCAGAAAATGAAAAAGTGGGAAGGGTATTGCCTTCCCACTTTTGTCAAAATCGGCCAAAAACGACATCTCTTGAAATTCTCTAAAAATCACACGGCATAATCAAAATTAAACGCTGATTTCGATTAAGTAATTGGTTTTCTCGTTAAACTAGCCATTTAAAAAATGATCAGAAACAGTTCTGTTAGCGCAACAACTTAATTTATTGTTTTTAACATTTAAATGAAAAACTAAAAGACCAATAGAAAAATAAACCTAATTTCTATGATTTTCATTCAATTCTGAATCGAAATCATGTATTTTAAGCAAAATTTGAAATTTGGCCAAAAATGAAAAAGTGGGAAGGGTATAGCCTTCCCACTTTTGTCAAAATCGGCCAAAAACGACATCTCTTGAAATTCCCCAAAAATCACACTGCATAATTGAAATTAAACGCTGATTTCGATTTAGTCATTACTTTTCTCGTTAAACAAGCCGTTTTGAAAAATTGACGAAAACAGTGCTGTTAGCGCACCAACTTAATTTATGGTTTTTAACATTTAAATGAAAAACTATAAGACCAATAGAAAAATAAACCTGATTTCCGTGATTTTCATTCAATTCTGAGTCTAAATCATGTACTTTAAGCAAAATTTGAAGTTTGGAAAAAAATGAAAAAGTTGTAAGGGTATTGCCTTCCCACTTTTGTCAAAAACGGCCAAAAACGACATATCTTGAAATTCTCTAAAAATCACACGGCATAATCAAAATTAAACGCTGATTTCGATTTAGTAATTGGTTTTCTCGTTAAACTAGCCATTTAAAAAATGATCGGAAACAGTTCTGTTAGCGCAACAACTTAATTTATTGTTTTTAACATTTAAATGAAAAACTAAAAGACCAATAGAAAAATAAACCTAATTTCTATGATTTTCATTCAATTCTGAATCGAAATCATGTATTTTAAGCAAAATTTGAAATTTGGCCAAAAATGAAAAAGTGGGAAGGGTATAGCCTTCCCACTTTTGTCAAAATCGGCCAAAAACGACATCTCTTGAAATTCTCCAAAAATAACACTGCATAATCGAAATTGAACGCTGATTTCGATTTAGTCAATGGTTTTCTCGTTAAATAGCCGTTTTAAAAATTATTGAAAACAGTGCTAAAAGCGCACCAACTTAATTTATGGTTTTTAACGTTGAAATAAAAAACTATAAGACCAATAGAAAAATAAACCTGATTTCCGTGATTTTCATTCAATTCTGAATCGAAATCATGTATTTTAAGCAAAATTTAAAGTTTGGCAAAAAATGAAAAAGTGGGAAGGGCCTGTCAAATCTTGTGAGATTTAATGTCGGAGACTGCCGACTCAGGGTAAGTATCTCTAAGTGTATTTTATATTTTCTAGGCCTAACACCGTAGTGTTAGCGTATGTTTTTGGTTCGTCTATTTTTTAGGCCTAGCACCGAAGTGCCAGCGTATGAATTTGTTTATTCTCTGGCCTAACACCTTGATGGTGTCAGCGTATGAATCTGTATGTATATATTTTTTGGCCTAACACCGTTCTAGGGTGCCAGCGTATAGAGAGAAGAATTTGCCGTAAAGAACGGAAGACGATGGCGGGTTATGGCCGCGACACAAACAGCGATAACTGAAGGATACAAGAAAAGATGAGAATATTAATTTTATAAATTACTAATGGCTTGGTTTTCATCTGAGGTGCGGATGACTGGATAATTCCGGCTAGATGTTCGGTGGCGGCCTGAGGAATGGTAGCAAGGCGCAAATTCGGCGGCAATGGCAGCAAAGGTAGCACAGGCAACAAAGGCGGCAAAGGCAGACGGTGAACAGCAAGCAAAGCGAAACAAGTAATGGATTTTAAACAGTGATATTATCAATGAATAGACCAGGCGGGAAATCGGTGGAAAATTTTTTTGTATTAATTAGGCCTATTACAGCCCCTTTTATAGAGGAGAGTGGGGGCAATTGAGACACAGGGCAATTGAAACAAAAATTGTTTCTCTCGCCGTATAAGAGAAATTTTCTTGAAAAAATTATGGTTAATAGAATGAGGGGGTTTACAAGTTTAGAAAAATTTACGAGTTTTTTTATTTAAAACTTTTTAAGATATCTCGAAAAAACTGTTTTTTGTTCTCCGTCTGTTAAATTTGCGTTTTCAATTTTTTTGTTTTAACCCCTAAAACGCTACGTTTTAGTAATAAAATTAGTTTCAGATGATTTGAAATTCATTTTTCTACAATTTAATGTCATTTAATTTTTCCCTGCACTCTTAAATAATTTAAAATAATTAAATGTAACGATGACCCTATTGCAGGGCAATTGAAACACTTTGTTTATATTCCCTGTCTGCGAGTGGTTGCATTTTTTTGCAAGTATTTGACGTAATTCATTTAAACAAATGTAAATCATCATGTTAACACAACTATAATACTTGTATTCGCTGTTTGGGATTTATTTTAAAAAGCATGTTGCTTAATGGTTTTTTTTTAATTTAATTATTTAAATATTTTAAACTAAATTACGATATACCATAAGCATATTTTAAAAATCTGTATATCGCATTGTACCTAATGGTAAAATTTGATCACACTAGCAGTTGTGGCTGCTGACATATCGTGATTTTCATTTTATGTGGGTATGAAGAAGCTTCCTTATGGGAAAACCCACGTTGCGATTGCGTCGACACACCGTTTCAATTGCCCTGCTACCATGGCAATTGAAACACTCGAAGCGACCTCAGTTTTTTACAATTTACTACTATTAAAATTAATCTTTTCTCATAAAAAAAATATCGTTTAGTAGCTGAGATAATAGGCTAGAATTCTATATAGTTTTTATATTAAACTTTTTAGTTTTTTTTTCAAGAAATACAAAAAACCAAAAAGTGTATCAATTGCCCCCACTCTCCCCTACCGTTTACAAAAACAACGTTGACAAAGAAATAATTACGCGTAACAATAATTTTGGCGCTTGCGTAGATGTCGTCTCGAACTTCTATTCTTCTTTCCGCGCGTGACCTTGTGAGGTGAACGAACCCGGTTGCTATGGAAACGAATTAACGGGTTAACCTTGTTACCATGGTGATGAAGTAACCAGTTAATCATAGTTGCTGATCTCGATTGTTTGTGAATAATTACTGGTGGCGCTATCTCATGACGGGTTCTATGATAATTCTAGTTAAATGATCTCGCACTAGATGGGACTGTGTCAGTCTTATGTGGCGCCATCTAGTGGTCATTTTCGGCACCAGCCACAGTTTGCAACAGGATCTTTGTGGCGCCATCTAGCGCTGGATTTCTGAACCAGATACCTAGTTCTTGGTGGCGCCATCTAGCGATGTTTCCATGAACCACGTGTTGTCTTACAAGTTCCCTGTGGCGCCATCTGGTGGCGAGTATTCGAACTAGATTACATATAAAAATATCCAAGTGGCGCCATCTTGTGATACTTTTTCTTACTATTCTAGTTTCATATTTTGAACCGGACATTGTCATATGTCCATATAAGAGCAGCTCATTTGTTCCTTGTCTCACATTAATCTTCTTCGGTCTTTGTTCTTTTGTTACGCCGGTCTTCGTCATGTTTTCTCCGTTTAGATTCTCTTTTAAATTGTCGGTCTCTGAACCATCAGGTTCGGGTTCTGGAATTTCTAACATAGCCTTCCCATTTTTGTCAAAATCGGCCAAAAATGACAGCTCTTGAAATTCTCCAAAAATCACACTCCATAATTGAAATTAAACGCTGATTTCGATTTAGTCATTACTTTTCTCGTTAAACAAGCCGTTTTGAAAAATTGACGAAAACAGTGCTGTTAGCGCACCAACTTAATTTATGGTTTTTAACATTTAAATGAAAAACTATAAGACCAATAGAAAAATAAACCTGATTTCCGTGATTTTCATTCAATTCTGAGTCTAAATCATGTACTTTAAGCAAAATTTGAAGTTTGGAAAAAATGAAAAAGTTGTAAGGGTATTGCCTTCCCACTTTGGTCAAAAACGGCCAAAAACGACATATCTTGAAATTCTCTAAAAATCACACGGCATAATCAAAATTAAACGCTGATTTCGATTTAGTAATTGGTTTTCTCGTTAAACTAGCCATTTAAAAAATGATCGGAAACAGTTCTGTTAGCGCAACAACTTAATTTATTGTTTTTAACATTTAAATGAAAAACTAAAAGACCAATAGAAAAATAAACCTAATTTCTATGATTTTCATTCAATTCTGAATCGAAATCATGTATTTTAAGCAAAATTTCAAATTTGGCCAAAAATGAAAAAGTGGGAAGGGTATAGCCTTCCCACTTTTGTCAAAATCGGCCAAAAACGACATCTCTTGAAATTCCCCAAAAATCACACTGCATAATTGAAATTAAACGCTGATTTCGATTTAGTCATTACTTTTCTCGTTAAACAAGCCGTTTTGAAAAATTGACGAAAACAGTGCTGTTAGCGCACCAACTTAATTTATGGTTTTTAACATTTAAATGAAAAACTATAAGACCAATAGAAAAATAAAACTGATTTCAGTGATTTTTATTCAATTCTGAGTCTAAATCATGTATTTTAAGCAAAATTTGAAGTTTGGCAGAAAATGAAAAAGTGGGAAGGGTATTGCCTTCCCACTTTTGTCAAAATCGGCCAAAAACGACATCTCTTGAAATTCTCTAAAAATCACACGGCATAATCAAAATTAAACGCTGATTTCGATTAAGTAATTGGTTTTCTCGTTAAACTAGCCATTTAAAAAATGATCGGAAACAGTTCTGTTAGCGCAACTACTTAATTTATTGTTTTTAACATTTAAATGAAAAACTAAAAGACCAATAGAAAAATAAACCTAATTTCTATGATTTTCATTCAATTCTGAATCGAAATCATGTATTTTAAGCAAAATTTGAAATTTGGCCAAAAATGAAAAAGTGGGAAGGGTATAGCCTTCCCACTTTTGTCAAAATCGGCCAAAAACGACATCTCTTGAAATTCCCCAAAAATCACACTGCATAATCGAAATTAAACGCTGATTTCGATTTAGTCATTGGTTTTCTCGTTAAACAAGCCGTTTTGAAAAATTGACGAAAACAGTGCTGTTAGCGCACCAACTTAATTTATGGTTTTTAACATTTAAATAAAATACTATAAGACCAATAGAAAAATAAACCTGATTTCAGTGATTTTCATTCAATTCTGAATCGAAATCATGTATTTTAAGCAAAATTTAAAGTTTGGCAAAAAATGAAAAAGAGGGAAGGGCCTGTCAAATCTTGTGAGATTTAACAAACAACACAACAACTTAATTTATTGTTTTTAACATTTAAATGAAAAACTAAAAGACCAATAGAAAAATAAACCTAATTTCTATGATTTTCATTCAATTCTGAATCGAAATCATGTATTTTAAGCAAAATTTGAAATTTGGCCAAAAATGAAAAAGTGGGAAGGGTATAGCCTTCCCACTTTTGTCAAAATCGGCCAAAAACGACATCTCTTGAAATTCTCCAAAAATAACACTGCATAATCGAAATTGAACGCTGATTTCGATTTAGTCATTGGTTCTCTCGTTAAACTAGCCGTTTTAAAAATTATTGAAAACAGTGCTAAAAGCGCACCAACTTTATTTATTGTTTTTAACGTTGAAATAAAAAACTATAAGACCAATAGAAAAATAAACCTGATTTCCGTGATTTTCATTCAATTCTGAATCGAAATCGTGTATTTTAAGCAAAATTTAAAGTTTGGCAAAAAATGAAAAAGTGGGAAGGGCCTGTCAAATCTTGTGAGATTTAATGTCGGAGACTGCCGACTCAGGGTAAGTATCTCTAAGTGTATTTTATATTTTCTAGGCCTAACACCGTAGTGTTAGCGTATGTTTTTGGTTCGTCTATTTTTTAGGCCTAGCACCGAAGTGCCAGCGTATGAATTTGTTTATTCTCTGGCCTAACACCTTGATGGTGTCAGCGTATGAATCTGTATGTATATATTTTTTGGCCTAACACCGTTCTAGGGTGCCAGCGTATAGAGAGAAGAATTTGCCGTAAAGAACGGAAGACGAAGGCGGGTTATGGCCGCGACACAAACAGCGATAACTGAAGGATACAAGAAAAGATGAGAATATTAATTTTATAAATTACTAATGGCTTGGTTTTCATCTGAGGTGCGGATGACTGGATAATTCCGGCTAGATGTTCGGTGGCGGCCTGAGGAACGGTAGCAAGGCGCAAATTCGGCGGCAATGGCAGCAAAAGTAGCACAGGCAACAAAGGCGGCAAAGGCAGACGGCGAACAGCAAGCAAAGCGAAACAAGTAATGGATTTTAAACAGTGATATTATCATTGAATAGACCAGGCGGGAAATCGGTGGAAAATTTTTTTGTATTAATTAGGCCTATTACAGCCCCTTTTATAGAGGAGAGTGGGGGCAATTGAGACACAGGGCAATTGAAACAAAAATTGTTTCTCTCGCCGTATAAGAGAAATTTTCTTGAAAAAATTATGGTTAATAGAATGAGGGGGTTTACAAGTTTAGAAAAATTTACGAGTTTTTTTATTTAAAACTTTTTAAGATATCTCGAAAAAACTGTTTTTTGTTCTCCGTCTGTTAAATTTGCGTTTTCAATTTTTTTGTTTTAACCCCTAAAACGCTACGTTTTAGTAATAAAATTAGTTTCAGATGATTTGAAATTCATTTTTCTACAATTTAATGTCATTTAATTTTTCCCTGCACTCTTAAATAATTTAAAATAATTAAATGTAACGATGACCCTATTGCAGGGCAATTGAAACACTTTGTTTATATTCCCTGTCTGCGAGTGGTTGCATTTTTTTTGCAAGTATTTGACGTAATTCATTTAAACAAATGTAAATCATCATGTTAACACAACTATAATACTTGTATTCGCTGTTTGGGATTTATTTAAAAAAGCATGTTGCTTAATGGTTTTTTTTTAAATTTAATTATTTAAATATTTTAAACTAAATTACAATATACCATAAGCATATTTTAAAAATCTGTATATCGCATTGTACCTAATGGTAAAATTTGATCACACTAGCAGTTGTGGCTGCTGACATATCGTGATTTTCATTTTATGTGGGTATGAAGAAGCTTCCTTATGGGAAAACCCACGTTGCGATTGCGTCGACACACCGTTTCAATTGCCCTGCTACCATGGCAATTGAAACACTCGAAGCGACCTCAGTTTTTTACAATTTACTACTATTAAAATTAATCTTTTCTCATAAAAAAAAATATCGTTTAGTAGCTGAGATAATAGGCTAGAATTCTATATAGTTTTTATATTAAACTTTTTAGTTTTTTTTCAAGAAATACAAAAAACCAAAAAGTGTATCAATTGCCCCCACTCTCCCCTACCGTTTACAAAAACAACGTTGACAAAGAAATAATTACGCGTAACAATAATTTTGGCGCTTGCGTAGATGTCGTCTCGAACTTCTATTCTTCTTTCCGCGCGTGACCTTGTGAGGTGAACGAACCCGGTTGCTATGGAAACGAATTAACTGGTTAACCTTGTTACCATGGTGATGAAGTAACCAGTTAATCATAGTTGCTGATCTCGATTGTTTGTGAATAATTACTGGTGGCGCTATCTCATGACGGGTTCTACGATAATTCTAGTTAAATGATCTCGCACTAGATGGCACAGTCTTATGTGGCGCCATCTAGTGGTCATTTTCGGCACCAGCCACAGTTTGCAACAGGATCTTTGTGGCGCCATCTAGCGCTGGATTTCTGAACCAGATACCTAGTTCTTGGTGGCACCATCTAGCGATGTTTCCATGAACCGCGTGTTGTCTTACAAGTTCCCTGTGGCGCCATCTGGTGGCGAGTATTCGAACTAGATTAACCGTGGCGCCATCTTGTGATACTTTTTCTTACTATTCTAGTTTCATATTTTGAACCGGACATTGTCATATGTCCATATAAGAGCAGCTCATTTGTTCCTTGTCTCACATTAATCTTCTTCGGTCTTTGTTCTTTTGTTACGCCGATCTTCGTCATGTTTTCTCCGTTTAGATTCTCTTTTAAATTGTCGGTCTCTGAACCATCAGGTTCGGGTTTTGGAATTTCTAACATAGCCTTCCCATTTTTGTCAAAATCGGCCAAAAATGACAGCTCTTGAAATTCTCCAAAAATCACACGGCATAATAGAAATTAAACGCTGATTTTGATTTAGTCATTGGTTTTCTCGTTAAACTAGCCGTTTCAAAAATTAACGAAAAAAGTGCTGTTAATGCCCCAACTTAATTTATGGCTTTTAACTTTAAAATAAAAAACTATAATACCAATAGAAAAATAAACCTAATTTCTATGATTTTCATTCAATTCTGAATCGAAATCATGTATTTTAAGCAAAATTTGAAATTTGGCAAAAAATGAAAAAGTGGGAAGGGTACAGCCTTCCCACTTTGGTCAAAATCGGCCAAAAAGGACATCTCTTGAAATTCCCCAAAAATCACACTGCATAATTGAAATTAAACGCTGATTTCGATTAAGTCATTGGTTTTCTCGTTAAACAAGCCGTTTTGAAAAATTGACGAAAACAGTGCTGTTAGCGCACCAACTTAATTTATGGTTTTTAACATTTAAATGAAAAACTATAAGACCAATAGAAAAATAAACCTGATTTCCGTGATTTTCATTCAATTCTGAATCGAAATCATGTATTTTAAGCAAAATTGAAAGTTCGGCAAAAAATGAAAAAGAGGGAAGGGCCTGTCAAATCTTGTGAGATTTAACAAACAACACAACAACTTAATTTATTGTTTTTAACATTTAAATGAAAAACTAAAAGACCAATAGAAAAATAAACCTAATTTCTATGATTTTCATTCAATTCTGAATCAAAATCATGTATTTTAAGCAAAATTTGAAATTTGGCCAAAAATGAAAAAGTGGGAAGGGTATAGCCTTCCCACTTTTGTCAAAATCGGCCAAAAACGACATCTCTTGAAATTCTCCAAAAATAACACTGCATAATCGAAATTGAACGCTGATTTCGATTTAGTCATTGGTTTTCTCGTTAAACTAGCCGTTTTAAAATTATTGAAAACAGTGCTAAAAGCGCACCAACTTTATTTATTGTTTTTAACGTTGAAATAAAAAACTATAAGACCAATAGAAAAATAAACCTGATTTCCGTGATTTTCATTCAATTCTGAATCGAAATCATGTACTTTAAGCAAAATTTAAAGTTTGGCAAAAAATGAAAAAGTGGGAAGGGCCTGTCAAATCTTGTGAGATTTAATGTCGGAGACTGCCGACTCAGGGTAAGTATCTCTAAGTGTATTTTATATTTTCTAGGCCTAACACCGTAGTGTTAGCGTATGTTTTTGGTTCTTCGATTTTTTAGGCCTAGCACCGAAGTGCCAGCGTATGAATTTGTTTATTCTCTGGCCTAACACCTTGATGGTGTCAGCGTATGAATCTGTATGTATATATTTTTTGGCCTAACACCGTTCTAGGGTGCCAGCGTATAGAGAGAAGAATTTGCCGTAAAGAACGGAAGACGATGGCGGGTTATGGCCGCGACACAAACAGCGATAACTGAAGGATACAAGAAAAGATGAGAATATTAATTTTAAAAATTACTAATGGCTTGGTTTTCATCTGAGGTGCGGATGACTGGATAATTCCGGCTAGATGTTCGGTGGCGACCTGAGGAACGGTAGCAAGGCGCAAATTCGGTGGCAATGGCAGCAAAGGTAGCACAGGCAACAAAGGCGGCAAAGGCAGACGGCGAACAGCAAACAAAGCGAAACAAGTAATGAATTTTAACCAGTGATATTATCAATGAATAGACCAGGCGGGAAATCGGTGGAAAATTTGTTTGTATTAATTAGGCCTATTACAGCCCCTTTTATACCGTTTACAAAAACAACGTTGACAAAGAAATAATTACGCGTAACAATAATTTTGGCGCTTGCGTAGATGTCGTCTCGAACTTCTATTCTTCTTTCCGCGCGTGACCTTGTGAGGTGAACGAACCCGGTTGCTATGGAAACGAATTAACTGGTTAACCTTGTTACCATGTTGATGAAGTAACCAGTTAATCATAGTTGCTGATCTCGATTGTTTGTGAATAATTACTGGTGGCGCTATCTCATGACGGGTTCTACGATAATTCTAGTTAAATGATCTCGCACTAGATGGCACTGTGTCAGTCTTATGTGGCGCCATCAAGTGGTCATTTTCGGCACCACAGTTTGCAACAGGATCTTTGTAGCGCCATCTAGCGTTTCTGAACCAGATACCCAGTTCTTGGTGGCGCCATCTAGCGATGTTTCCATGAACCACGTGTTGTCTTACAAGTTCCCTGTGGCGCCATCTTGTGGCGAGTATTCGAACTAGATTACATATAACCATATCAAAGTGGCGCCATCTGGTGGCGAGTATTCGAACTAGATTACATATAACCATGTCCAAGTGGCGCCATCTTGTGATAGTTTTTCTTACTATTCTAGTTTCATATTTTGAACCGGACGTTGTCATATGTCCATATAAGAGCAGCTCATTTGTTCGTAGTCTCAAATTAATCTTCTTCGGTCTTTGTTCTTTTGTTACGCCGGTCATCTTCATGTTTTCTCCGTTTAGATTCTCCTTTAAATTGTCGGTCTCTGAACCATCAGGTTCGGGTTCTGGAATTTCTAACATAGCCTTCCCACTTTTGTCAAAATCGGCAAAAAATGACAGCTCTTGAAATTCTCCAAAAATCACACGGCATAATAGAAATTAAACGCTGATTTTGATTTAGTCATTGGTTTTCTCGTTAAACTAGCCGTTTTAAAAATTAACGAAAAAAGTGCTGTTAATGCCCCAACTTAATTTATGACTTTTAACTTTAAAATAAAAAACTATAATACCAATAGAAAAATAAACCTAATTTCTATGAGTTTCATTCAATTCTGAATCGAAATCATATATTTTAAGCAAAATTTGAAATTTGGCAAAAAATGAAAAAGTGGGAAGGGTACAGCCTTCCCACTTTTGTCAAAATCGGCCAAAAAGGACATCTCTTGAAATTCCCCAAAAATCACACTGCATAATTGAAATTAAACGCTGATTTCGATTTAGTCATTACTTTTCCCGTTAAACAAGCCGTTTTGAAAAATTGACGAAAACAGTGCTGTTAGCGCACCAACTTAATTTATGGTTTTTAACATTTAAATGAAAAACTATATGACCAATAGAAAAATAAACCTGGTTTCTGTGATTTTCATTCAATTCTGAGTCTAAATCATGTATTTTAAGCAAAATTTGAAATTTGGCCAAAAATGAAAAAGTGGGAAGGGTATAGCCTTCCCACTTTTGTCAAAATCGGCCAAAAACGACATCTCTTGAAATTCCCCAAAAATCACACTGCATAATCGAAATTGAACGCTGATTTCGATTTAGTTATTGGTTTTCTCGTTAAACTAGCCGTTTTAAAAATTATTGAAAACAGTGCTAAAAGCGCACCAACTTTATTTATTGTTTTTAACGTTGAAATAAAAAACTATAAGACCAATAGAAAAATAAACCTGATTTCCGTGATTTTCATTCAATTCTGAATCGAAATCATGTATTTTAAGCAAAATTTAAAGTTTGGCAAAAAATGAAAAAGTGGGAAGGGCCTGTCAAATCTTGTGAGATTTAATGTCGGAGACTGCCGACTCAGGGTAAGTATCTCTAAGTGTATTTTATATTTTCTAGGCCTAACACCGTAGTGTTAGCGTATGTTTTTGGTTCGTCTATTTTTTAGGCCTAGCACCGAAGTGCCAGCGTATGAATTTGTTTATTCCCTGGCCTAACACCTTGATGGTGTCAGCGTATGAATCTGTATGTATATATTTTTTGGCCTAACACCGTTCTAGGGTGCCAGCGTATAGAGAGAAGAATTTGCCGTAAAGAACGGAAGACGAAGGCGGGTTATGGCCGCGACACAAACAGCGATAACTGAAGGATACAAGAAAAGATGAGAATATTAATTTTATAAATTACTAATGGCTTGGTTTTCATCTGAGGTGCGGATGACTGGATAATTCCGGCTAGATGTTCGGTGGCGGCCTGAGGAACGGTAGCAAGGCGCAAATTCGGCGGCAATGGCAGCAAAGGTAGCACAGACAAAAAAGGCGGCAAAGGCAGACGGCGAACAGCAAGCAAAGCGAAACAAGTAATGGATTTTAAACAGTGATATTATCATTGAATAGACCAGGCGGGAAATCGGTGGAAAATTTTTTTGTATTAATTAGGCCTATTACAGCCCCTTTTATAGAGGAGAGTGGGGGCAATTGAGACACAGGGCAATTGAAACAAAAATTGTTTCTCTCGCCGTATAAGAGAAATTTTCTTGAAAAAATTATGGTTAATAGAATGAGGGGGTTTACAAGTTTAGAAAAATTTACGAGTTTTTTTATTTAAAACTTTTTAAGATATCTCGAAAAAACTGTTTTTTGTTCTCCGTCTGTTAATTTTGCGTTTTCAATTTTTTTGTTTTAACCCCTAAAACGCTACGTTTTAGTAATAAAATTAGTTTCAGATGATTTGAAATTCATTTTTCTACAATTTAATGTCATTTAATTTTTCCCTGCACTCTTAAATAATTTAAAATAATTAAATGTAACGATGACCCTATTGCAGGGCAATTGAAACACTTTGTTTATATTCCCTGTCTGCGAGTGGTTGCATTTTTTTTTGCAAGTATTTGACGTAATTCATTTAAACAAATGTAAATCATCATGTTAACACAACTATAATACTTGTATTTGCTGTTTGGGATTTATTTTAAAAAGCATGTTGCTTAATGGTTTTTTTTTAAATTTAATTATTTAAAAATTTTAAACTAAATTACGATATACCATAAGCATATTTTAAAAATCTGTATATCGCATTGTACCTAATGGTAAAATTTGATCACACTAGCAGTTGTGGCTGCTGACATATCGTGATTTTCATTTTATGTGGGTATGAAGAAGCTTCCTTATGGGAAAACCCACGTTGCGATTGCGTCGACACACCGTTTCAATTGCCCTGCTACCATGGCAATTGAAACACTCGAAGCGACTTCAGTTTTTTACAATTTACTACTATTAAAATTAATCTTTTCTCATAAAAAAAATATCGTTTAGTAGCTGAGATAATAGGCTAGAATTCTATATAGTTTTTATATTAAACTTTTTAGTTTTTTTTTCAAAAAATACAAAAAAGCAAAAAGTGTATCAATTGCCCCCACTCTCCCCTACCGTTTACAAAAACAACGTTGACAAAGAAATAATTACGCGTAACAATAATTTTGGCGCTTGCGTAGATGTCGTCTCGAACTTCTATTCTTCTTTCCGCGCGTGACCTTGTGAGGTGAACGAACCCGGTTGCTATGGAAACGAATTAACTGGTTAACCTTGTTACCATGTTGATGAAGTAACAAGTTAATCATAGTTGCTGATCTCGATTGTTTGTGAATAATTACTGGTGGCTCATGACGGGTTCTACGATAATTCTAGTTAAATGATCTCGCACTAGATGGCACTGTGTCAGTCTTATGTGGCGCCATCTAGTGGTCATTTTCGGCACCAGCCACAGTTTGCAACAGGATCTTTGTGGCGCCATCTAGCGCTGGATTTCTGAACCAGATACTCAGTTCTTGGTGGCGCCATCTAGCGATGTTTCCATGAACCACGTGTTGTCTTACGAGTTCCCTGTAGCGCCATCTTGTGGCGAGTATTCGAACTAGATTATATATAACTATATCAAAGTGGCACCATCTAGTGGCGAGTATTCGAACTAGATTACATATAACCATATCCAAGTGGCGCCATCTTGTGATAGTTTTTCTTACTATTCTAGTTTCATATTTTGAACCGGACGTTGTCATATGTCCATAAAAGAGCAGCTCATTTGTTCGTTGTCTCAAATTAATCTTCTTCGGTCTTTGTTCTTTTGTTACGCCGGTCATCGTCATGTTTTCTCCGTTTAGATTCTCTTTTAAATTGTCGGTCTCTGAACCATCAGGTTCGGGTTCTGGAATTTCTAACATAGCCTTCCCACTTTTGTCAAAATCGGCCAAAAATGACAGCTCTTGAAATTCTCCAAAAATCACACGACATAATAGAAATTAAACGCTGATTTTGATTTAGTCATTGGTTTTCTCGTTAAACTAGCCGTTTTAAAAATTAACGAAAAAAGTGCTGTTAATGCCCCAACTTAATTTATGGCTTTTAACTTTAAAATAAAAAACTATAATACCAATAGAAAAATAAACCTAATTTCCGTGATTTTCATTCAATTCTGAGTCTAAATCATGTATTTTAAGCAAAATTTGAAGTTTGGCAAAAAATGAAAAAGTGGGAAGGGTATAGACCAGTTTCGGATGCTGCGTTGCAAAGTTTTTAAAAATCGAGGGGGGTTTCGATTGCAGGGGGAGATAGGAAAAAAGTGAGTTTTGATTTATTTACCCAGTAATACTTATCCAATACAGGAAATGTTTTAGAATACTACACTTTAAGACATTCTGCGTCTTCTCCAGTCATTTTAAATAATTAACCATCCCTAGTTTATCCATGAAAATTAATTCAAGTAAAAGGCTAGGTATGCTGTTTAGTATTTTTTGCGTTTTTAGTAGTGGTTATCATACCTGTCAAGTGTCAGTCCTGTCCCAGGCTTAATATTACTCTGTGTTGCGAACTGTGAATTTACTTGTGCCAATTTTAGAAATGGTTGGAACTAATAAAAATAATTTTGTGTTTCCATATGCTACCCGATTACCCGACCCGATAATGACAATAACGAGTAATGGAAAGACTCTATTTTGTATTGCAAAAATAGTTCTACATAGCCGGGGGGTAGTGGAGTCTACTGATGATACAGTCTACACTTTTCCAGACATTTAATACCTAGGGCAAAAAAAAGTGTCTGGACTGACATAACCCAACCCCCCTTATGATGATTTTGCGCCAAAACCGCCCTACCTCTCCTTAAAAAGGTTAACTATTAATATTTTCTACCCACAGATGGCTTTTTCAAAATAAATCAGTGTTCACCTTTTTGTGCAGGATACTGTACCTTACCCCACATAATCCGACGCGCGAATCGTCTTCTTACAAACCTATTACTGGTCATGTCAGATTTTATTATTAAATTTCATAGCGCAGTATAATTGATGGACCCACAATACACACACAATTAAAATTACAATGAGCGACCAGCAGCACCCCCAATTTTGGCTGAGGGTGATAAGGACCGAAATCTGTAGATTATTGAGGAGATTCGACAATTTTCATTCGTCATGCGGTTCCAATCCAGTGTCGAAAAAATCTACGACATAATCGTACACTTGGGATGGTAAGATTCTAGAGATGAAGCCGTATAAATTTTACGCAGAAAAACTACATGGATATTATAAATGACTTACTTGATAAGAAGCCAAAAGTAATATACATATTCGGGCATGAAAACAAGTGCATCTCCACGTCTCACAGCTCGAACGATAATGCTAGCTGCATCTTTTACATTCGTAACGCGTAAGAAACTAGGAAACCTACGTTCAATAATAACATATTAAATCAAACGTGCGCTCTAAAATTTACCACTATTCATTTTACTTGACGCGAGGTCTTTGACAAAGTCCTGTGTCTGCAGGTAATAGTAAAAATAAAAATAAGCATTACTCACTTTACTATTTAATAAAACCCTTTCACCTACCTACAACGAAGGGACAGATGGTAGTGCATTTGATATCTAAATTGCGACTGTCCCGTCGCATTTCTTCAGTCAATGCTTCCATCATTCCCCGTACAGCAAATTTTGATGCGCTGTATGGAACAACGTTTTCACACCCCATTGCGCCAGCAATTGAGGACATGGAAACCAGATGACCTTGTTTACGCTCTATCATTCCTGGAAGAAACTCTCGTACAACCTAAACATTGAAAAATAAACTCGTTTAGTTTCTGGACAGTGGTTGGAAGCTCTTGGCTGACTGTAATACAATGGTTTTTTTTCTGAGTAATATGGTAGCTTTTTCATCGGCTAAATAAAATTAAATCAGTACGTAATGGTATCAGTACAAAAAAAAATTATAAAATAAGGGCAGAAGCCTGTCCTAAGAGACATTTCAATAGCACCATAAGAAAGTTTCAATAACTATAGAGTAACAAAACTAACAATTACCCAAATGCAACCTTTCACATTGATGTCAATGCATCGATCAATTTCTTGGATGCTGTGACTAAGGAAGGGATGACAAGGCATGATGCCAGCATTGTTGATTATAATGTCAACATGTGGTACCACTGTTTTTACTTGTTTAGCTTTTTCTTCAACATCCTGCTGTTGTGAAACATCACAATGAAATGCACATGCTTTGCCACCGATAGCTTCAACTTCTTTGGCAGTTTCCTGAGCAGCTTCTAAGTTGACATCCCAGCAAACAATTAAACATCCAAGCTGTGCAAATTGTAATGCAACTTCTCTGCCAATGCCACGTCCTGCACCTGTAATCTGTCAAAAAAATATAAAATTTATCTTTTTACAACTACAAATCATATTATATCAAATAACTAGCAGGATTCTGGTACCAGAACAATCTTTCCAGAAATAGGTTTTAGTTCAGCAGGAAACAGGGTTCGATAGAAGATGCAAAGCCACATGACTAACGCTTTGCATACCATGAAGCAGAAGTCAAGGCTGATTATGATCAGGGAATAAAGCTGTAAAAGCACTAAAAACGGACATTGGGATAAAAATCAGACATTGCTACCGCTTTTATCTATTTGATTATTTCACTTACTTTTTTCTGATTCTTTTTTTAACACAATTCTATGGAGATAGTGCAAAATGTTCAACAGAGTGTTGTTATGAAAATCTCAGAAATTACAACATAAAAACAAAACCTGGTGAAATTCAAAGTTCTTGATTCTCTCCTAAATTGATGACACCTGTTGAGCCTACGCAAACAACACCTCTCAAATATAGCCTACGTTTTGTAAGAGCCAAGGCCAACAATCGCCCAAGCACTTTGCCCTAACGACTAGCACTGCCAACTTCCATCGACTGCATTCGGCCTGAATATATTATTGGAACGGCAAGCAGAGCCTACTATGTTTTACGGATGCTACTAACTCTTGGACCCAATGATAAGGCCCCTATTTCAATGGAGTAGACTAGTGTTCAAGTTCTTTTGTTTGATCCCGCAAAGAAACAGCGCGAAAACGTGCATGATTTCTCGCAATAAGAAGCAGAAACGACAAATACATATAGGCTAACAACCATAAAATAAAATCCCTCGAGTCAGGCAATAACGCGCAATCATACAAAATATAAATTAATAAATAAGAAATGTCAAACAATCGTCAACCGTATAACAACGACAACGTGCTAAGCAAAGGAAGTGTTAAATTTCGAGAACTAATGCTTCCCTTCCTCTATAAAAAAGAAACTTTGATTCCTGAAACTTTTTTCCATTGACATTGGAATCACAGCATCAAATTTTACGCGTAAATGCACTCAAGATGTTTATCATTATGCTAACATTTTAAAATTAAAACTAAGAAAATCATAGTCTAGCTACAATGTTGACGTATACATTAATGTACACTACTGACTGTATATTGATATTTTCTTAACTATAGTCGAACCTTTAACATACGTCCATTCAGACTATTGCGGGTTTTAACACAAACAAGTGCACCTTTTGTTTCACGATAGATTAGGATATTATTCGAGCCAAGCAGAGAATTGGTTGGCAGAAGAAAGCTATCGAAAATCGATGGATGGACGTCGAGGTACAGGTGGTCATGTGAATATAATAATTAAGGGAAGCGAAAGGTAATTAAAGGTCGGTTACGACATAATTTATAGAACGAAAAGGTTTGGGCCTCAATTTTAATGTTTTTTAGAACTTTAACTGTGTATGATAATTATAAAACACAAACGTTCATTCTTTATGGCATACTATTAATAGCAACAAGACAAAACCGATTAGATAATAAACATCGCATTACTCCACAAGCATGACAACATTTCTTACATAACAAATTCATCTAGTTATACGGGATCCCACTATCCCAGTCAAAAAGCTGAAAAACTGGTTCTCGTCGCAACGGGAGTACGTGAACAACAGAACACCATCCCTTTTTACAAATAAATATTACGTCTCCTTGGTTTCTGGTTTCCATGTCAGTCAAAATGCACTGTAATTGTCTACCATGGTGATTGCTAAGCATGGTACTGAAATTCGCATCGTAATAATAATTTGAAAATCGATGAAAAATAAGATTTTTTTTCCCACCTGGCGCAAATCCAACCTGATGCCGAAAGTTGTGGTATGACGTCTACTTGGTAATCCATAGATGGCCGTTGGATTGTCTGGTTGAAAGGAAAGAAGTAGCACAGCAAAATTTAGCTTCTTACCTGGATTCCACTTGGGCTCCTCTATTCAGCTGTAGGCAGTCTGTTTGTGAGCAGGAAGGTAGGTGGTACGTGCTAGCCTGCAGAGTGTCATTTAGGAGTATTTCGTCGAAGAAATTGATGAGTGCTAGCGCATTCTTTCGTGAACGTGACAGAGAAAGTTGTGACACAGATGTCGCGTCCTCGAAATCCGGGTGAAATGAAAAGGCAATAGCCAAAAGAACTGATACGAAGACTTCGATATGTCTGAGTTTTACGATTTCTTCTGGGGCACTGCTGAAACAAACAGGAATTTCGACATAAACATTGAAACAACTGACACACCATTGGCACGCAGTGTTGCTTTAGAAAGTTTCAGAAGCTTAGTTCTTGCTCGTCCCGATGCCGGTAATAGCAAATTGAGTTATTCGCAGTTTTCTTCTTTATTATTATTATTATTGTTTGTCAGTGTTTTTTTCGAACAAACTTATTTATTGTGGCTATTCAGACAACCCAGAACTAAATCTTTAATAACAGCAGGAAAAATTTTATAAACATCAAACAAAAGAAAACCTGTCTTAAAGATCTCTGCAGTTAGAGTGAAAAAAATGTAGTGCTCTTCTACAGCAATACGTTACGTTGTATCAATGTTCGTCTCGGCCAAAGAAGCCAAAGAAATCAACAAACAGAGATGTTTTGTTTACTGATCATAGTTGAAAGGCTTAACTAACGAATCCGTCGATTACATTTATAGGGAGTCTACGATCTGATGATGAATTCCTAATCCGATTTCTGGCAGCAAGAAAAATGAATGTTCCAGACGCCATGCTGGTGTATAACAACTACTACAGTTTCCTGCGTCGCAATCACGAACTAATTTCTGACTATGGCGTCGACAATGTCGAGGTAGGTATTACTAATCTACTAGTAAAGTATAGTAGAAGAGTTTTATAGAATGCATGACATATAGTTCATTAATATTTTACTTTCAACTTTTTGGGGAAAAAAATTATATATGAAAAATAAAAGAAAATTGTATATAGTGCCAGTTCTCAATAGCATAAAAAAGAACTTAATTCTCCCTGAGTTGCAGTAATTACATTTTTTTTTTCTTTTTGAGTATGTTTAGCTCAATGTGAAAGCCTATACAGTTTCCAAGATGACCCATATCCTATTATTTTCAGTTTAATCTCTAGTTACACCAGGTTACATTTTACTGGGAGACTGCTATGCACTAAGAGGTTTGAACTTGCCGAAATTATAGGCGGAATCACTTTAAAAAAATTATTTAAAACTTTGAAAAATGTTCGAGTTACATGTTAAGTTGTTGATATTAACATTAGATACTAACAAGATTTATTAAAAATGCCCTCGCATGGGTAGCAGCTAGCAGGATTTATGCTGAATTTAATTTACAATAATAATTTTAATTTATTTACTTTTGTCTGTTTGTGTATATGTGCTGTGCGTTATTGACACGCTGTAGGTAAAGCAAGCCTTGGAAGATGGGCTACCTGGAGTGCTGCAGCAGCGAGATCGTCGAGGACGTCGTATCATGGTTTTGTTCGCTGCTGAATGGGATCCGTAATATTTGGCTAACGTTATTTGAAACTATACCCATTTTAGCATTCCAATACTTATTGTTGCCGTATTTTGTCTCCATCGTATAGGAGCCGATACTCGGTCTCAACTATACAAAAGGTACGTTTAGGTCTACTTTCATTGCTTTGTTTGTTTGTTTTTCAGCTGTTGGAAGTTTAGGTAGTCAACTGACACGACAAAGGCCATCATTTACGTGGTCTTTTGTAACTTACCGGGTTGGCAACTGTGGCCAAAATGAACGAAAGTTTCTGAGTTACCTACACATCGCCTTGGAGTTGCCAACCTCTCGGTACTTAAGAGACCAGTCAGAGCACTCTAAAGACAGTGTTAATGTATTTAGTACATACGTAGTAAATGTTATACGTGAAGTCATATCGGAGTTCGCTAGCAGAGTCACGCCTTTAGAGGCTAAGTTATACATACTTTTATGGTTAAAAAAAGAAACGAAATGCATTTATGTTACAGGCCATTCATATTTCACTTGATCTGCTGCTACAGGATTCAGTGGTTCAAGATAGAGGCTTAGTTCTCATAATTGACTGGAGTCAGTTTTCCTTTCGGCAGGTTTGTCGACATTTTTATTTTATTTTTTTTATTTTATTTTTTTATTTTTTTAATGGACTGATAAGCTAGCTGTCAATTAATATGTAATGTTATAAATGATAAAAATCTAGTATAGCAAACTCCAGCCTGCTGTCCTTCACTCCATAGCCCACGGATTGGAATATTGGTAGTGTACTATGTTACGTATTGCATATCAAAGTTCACGTTTTTCTTATTTTTTTAAAAACATGTACATGTCTTTACTTGCATAGCTATCCGGTGCGTTTCAAAGCGATTCACTGCGTTGGGCCGCCTGTAAGCAGAACATTTTGATTTTAAGATAGCCAAAAATCATCGTTGAAGCCATTGTGCCTGAAATTGTGTTTATCCCATCCAGTGGTACGTCGATGCAGCTATGTCGCTTCTGAAGCCATTCTTACGTGAAACGTCGAGGGCAAAGGTAGTGCCATCTTAATCTACCCAAGGTGCACGTTCAAGTTTCTTCAAGTTGTTTTAAGACAACATCAGATGAACGTTCGAACTGCACCTTTGACTATTTATCCGAGTGCATTAAATGACATGTAACATCAGTTAGAACAAACAAAAGTACCAGTTTTCATCCCTCCTGGTATTCGTAAAGAACAACTTAAGCAAAGCTAGTCTGACAACAAAATGTAGCCATAAATCTCAATTACATCCTTACGTGGTTGTTAATAATTTCTTTTTTGTTTTTAAAACTTTTAACTAGATTTTCAGCTGTGGAAATAACTTGTCCATCTTGCATCAAGCTGTATCGCGAGAAATTTTGCCAGCTGAGCTCGGAGGGGAGCAAGGTCCATATCTATCTTCCATTTGGATAGATAATCTAAGAAGAGCTCAAGTTTGAGTTTAAAAGATTTGATTACGAGAAGAAGGAGTTTCCTGTAAGTAACTGATGCTTCCTGTCAGTTTTTGAATTTATAACTTGTCTTACCCGGATACATTTTTTATTGATATTGTGTTGAAAATGGAATTCGCATGTTGGAAGCGTTGAGTAAGAAACGAACAACATAACAACAACGTTCGCATCAACTTGCTGTAGGGAACATACCGCAATTAGTTTAGCAACATCGATCATCGATCGGAGAAAAATGAATTGGTAGTTTTCAACTAACTTCTGATACCTCTATCAACGTAAGGTACCCACACACATCTTTTGAAAGACAGTTCAGATAAGTGTGAACGAATCAAAGAACAAAAACGAGTCCGTAACCGTCATAAAGAACAAATGCAAATCACGCCATTCAAAGAGAGAGGAAAAAAATCACTTAATTTGGACTTGTTGGTGCTTTTCCCAAGGAAAAACAAGACAACATCTTTCTTTTCCGTCAGTACTGTAAAGGTTGTAGCTGTCATCGGACTTCGGCTGCTTTCACACGAGCAAAAGCGCCAGTTCATTGAGGGAAAGTAGAGCATTACACCACTTACCAAAGTAGTTAATTTTAGATGTGAGATTGACAATTATTTATTCCTCGGGAGTAATTTGAGCGATTAGTGCTCATTTGCGTTTGATTAGTACGATCTAGTTTCCAAATGCTTCGAAATTAATAATTAAAAGGCACTAGGTGGGAAAAAAATGTAGAATCATGAAAGTGGCTTAGTTTACCGAGTTGCTGGGCAACTATGGATTAAGGCAGCTGCAAGGGTTTCGACTGTGAAATATAAAGAAGATCTAATCATAATATATCCATTGTAGGTGCGTAACGAAAAACGTGTAATTACCATGAGGAAGCATGGAATGGACGCTATCAGTGCCCAGGACAGCTGCCACAAATTGATGATGCCTCACGTAATTTTCCTCAAGTTTATTTAACTTCTCCAGCTCGAGTCCATTCTTCCAAGCAATCACTACTTCACGTGCAATGGATAACACCTGTTGTAGGAATTGTCTGATCAGAAAATATGGGTACTTCCCAACTTCTACACTTGTTATACCTCGTTGATGGCATCGCGCAAAAAGGCCCCCGACGGTTGTTGCAGGCATTGTTTATGTATAGAAATAACATATTCTTGGTGGCTGTCGATTATTTGACCAAGATGAACTGCATTTTCTAGTTGCATATCCAATCGAATATGTGATGATTCTAAAACACACTCCATTATGTAGTTGTCCACACTAGAAATAAAATAAAGCAGCCAAGCCCGTAACAGTTGCAATCTATGCTGACGGTTAGCTGATAACAGTTCCTGTTGCCTTGGGTGGGTAACGTTTGCAACGTCCATACAACTGAGATCTGAATGTGACAGAAATTGTGAGGGGTCAGCTAAGTTGTGTTTTTAATTAAGGTTACCTTTGAACGATAAGTGTTGAAGTGAAAACATTCCTTGCTTAATTTGCATAAGAAAACGGAGCACGCTATTGTAGTGGAATATCGAATCTTGTGTGATAACCAAGTTGACTGGCCACGGAACTTTGTAATTGATTTGTACATCCACCAAATTTGCTGGTGTTTGTTGAATGCTTCCTCTTTTAATGGTTACAGAAAGGTAGGAGCCACATTGGTCCATTCTAGAAGAGATACAGTTGAGCAGAGATAACGTAAGGCTTGATTCGTTGTCCCACTTTTCACCGGTTTCGAGCTGCAAAAACAGAGAAAGCAATCTAAATAATTTCAGCGTAAACTATAAACTGACTTTCAAAGGAAGTAAATGAACAAGCAAATTATAAAATTTAAAAAAAAATTTAAATTAAACTATCGAACCTTTTGGAAAAGTTGTTGGCAAAAGCGACCCATTAGGTCTCCGGCTTGCATCAAGTGAATACGACGAATAGTCAAGATGTGTAATTTGAGGCAACAGTCTTCGTATAAGGTATCGAGAAGTGCCCTGCATACCAGACGCTGGCGACTGCGCAACGGTTCCAGTAGACTTCTTTCCAGCAAAGGTAAAAGGGGATAGAATTCCAATGGTACACAAACTCCGTCATCTTTAGAACGTTTGCTTCGGTTGGAATGATTCCGGAGAGTTTCAAAAGCCTTGGCCAAGAGCGGATTCCTAACTTCCTGTTTAAGATCCTTCTTGGTCGTCACCGTGACATTTGACGAATGGAGAAGTTTTCCACATTCGAAATAGCCTGATGCGAACCTACTGAAGCGGTTTCTAAAGGTTTGCATCAGCGTGCCTGCTGGACAACCACCATTAACACGCATTGACTTTCTTTTAAGTTGAGTTAGAAGTTCAACAGAACGGCCTCCCAACAAGATATCGTCCATTAAAGGCTTTAGAAAGCTAATCAAAGGTTGAGTGGTACGAGACACAAAGACTTTAGACCAGAAACGCTCATCTTGAGGTGAAACGGCTTCATTGCGTAAAATGCCAAACTCCTGGTAAGGGTCCACGATTACCCCTCGATCTAGCCACAGATCAACCATGTTAAAAAAAGGTTCCAGCGATGCAAATAGGATTTTCAGCAGAACCGGATAAAGCGTACAGTAGTTGGTAACTTGCGCTTTTTGGGCTGAGTCGTATACAACTGATAACAGGTGGGTGATGCGAGTATTATTGTCCGCCACAGACGAAGACATTTGCATTATTGTTGTGTGCATTGCAGCTATTGCTCTAATAGTGAATGTCCATGATTTTAGACGTAGCAAAAGTTGACTTATAGTACTTGTAGCCTTTTGCTGAGCAACACCCTTTTCGTAGTCTGCAACTGATTGATTGAACTCTGTTACAACATCACTGAGTGCTACTGTATATGCTTGATAAGTTAATGTTTGCTCTTGGGGGCCTGAGTTGTTGAGAAAGAAGTTGATCTCCTCCAGGGCCTTCACTAAAGGGTTAAAACAATTCACACAAAAGGATGGAAGGCCAGCAACAGTAAGCACTTTAGTGTGATTGCCACTTTCTGTGGATTTCACAGTGGTGTTTTTATTCCCACAAGATCGATGAAGAGTCCACAAAACTTCATGCAGTACATAATATTCAGTCAAAATTTTTGATGTGGAATCCTTCCCATATTTTTTTTTAAATAAACCATTCAAGGAAAGGTTTTTGATGGAGCATTGTTTTTGTCTAGCAAATGTGGGAATATTGCTTGCAGTTAGACATGATTTTTGATGAACTATTTCATGGCTTTTGATAGCTTGCATGTTATTCTCTTCACTTTCTGAAGTGAAGGAATAACAAGAAACTATTACAGTTTCAGGCATTGATTGTGTTATTTTCTTACTAGACACTTGTTGGGTTTCAGCATGTTCAAGGTGCTGATGGAAATATTTGTTAGTCCCACTGTTAAGGTTTTGCAGAATGTACCCATCTGATGTGTGGTAAATATGTTTAATTGAGCAATATGCTAATCTGATGAGCAGGTATAAAATGGCTCATGTTGGATGGGTCAATCCATTAGGTACTGTCAGTTGGATGTATTTAGTAACTAGTTGTTTGAAATAGCTGGTTTTCCTATGTTCTGCATGAATATCCAATTTGTGTTGAATTCCTTCAATAGACCTCTTCACTTCTTGTTCAGTTGTATAGTTACAATCTTGCTTGAGATGACAGATGATTCTACTAATGAATCTGCCGTCTTCACTTGTTTCCTTGTTTGTTATCAACTTCAGTAATTTCTTGCAAGCAGTTCGAATCTCAAAAGTCACGAATGTACAACACAGAGTTGACTTGGTTAGCCACACCGTATTGGCATGGTATAATAGGTTGAGAAGGTGTCTCCACTGGGCCCTTCCCGTTTGGGCCCGATTTCAGGACGTTGGGTGGCGCTAGTTGCCAGAGTAGGCCGACTTTACATGGGAGAGATAGGGAATATGATCGTATTTTCAATTCTGTTAAGTAGGAAATGAAATTTTTACAATAATTTATTTTTTTTTATTTTTTGAAATATTTTTAGCCACATAGTTCACTTTTTTGTATAACGATATGTTAAATACAATATTTTTAAACAAGATTCCTTCGGTAATGTCCAGTGTATCGTATTTGAAAAAAAAACGAGTATTTTAAAAATACAAATACTATATTTTAAAATACTCGTCCTTCAAAATACATTTTTTCTCCCAAAACCTCAAATACCAAATAAAATAAAATACAAATACAAATACAAATACAAAATACTTTTTTTCTTTTATGGAGCAGTTGGACATCCTACGTTGCGCATTCTCCGCAAATGCGAAAATCAAATGTGTGTCCAATCTGTGGTACTCTGTCTTCAGCGTCTTATGGGAAAACCAACCATTTCACTTTTAAAATATTGTTTTCTTCTCTATAACTATGTTTTACCTCACTGTTGTACCTAACAGTGGATTCGTCATTCATTTGGTTATAATTCATTTGGTGATAACCAAATTTTTCCCTCCATCTCCTTTTAAGTCTAATTTATTTGTAGTTAATTTTTGTTTAAGAGTCCTTTTTTGTGATCGACCCGGCTAGCAGAAGAACCCGAATTCTTTAGCTAGCTTGTGTAAAAACCTCCCACGCTTTCCTTCGCAAATTCTGGAGTTGTTGTACTTCGTTTGAACAGTGAATTTTCTTTTTAGGAAAACTTAAAAATTTAACTCCATCCTTGTGATTCTTTTCACAGTTTCGTACGCAACATTTCATCTTGTTAAACTTACAAGTTTTACGTTTATAGAGTGAACAACAAAACACCAGCTATACCGAGGTAAAACATAGTTATAGAGAAGAAAACAATATTTTTAAAGTGAAATGGTTGGTTTTCCCATAAGACGCTGTAGACAGCGTACCACAGATTGGACACAAATTTGATTTTCGCATTTGCGAAGAATGCGCATCGTAGGATGTCCAACTGCTCCATTCTTATTTGCCTCTTACTCCTTTATTTTTAACTGTCTGTCCAAGGTTCTGTCTTGTCGACATTCTTGTCACTGAATCAGAGGATATGCCAAGTTATTAGTTTATGCCATTACGTATTTTAAGAATGTTCAATAACTTAAACATTTACCGTGGGTATTATACAAGTTCTTCAGAACGCACAGTAATAAGAAACCATCCGATTTGTAGAGAACTAGAGATATACGTTAAAGAAACTTGTGGTTTAATGAAAACACACACGAGACAAACAGACGACGAAAAATGCAATTGAAAGTTTTAAAACTAGAAAAAGCTATTGCAAAACGTTTTGCAGGTGCAATAATGCTGCCAAAATGAAGTTACTTTCGATTCATACACTGTTGCCAATTTACAAACTTCAAATCTTTGAAAAAAAAGTATTTTGTATTTGTATTTGTATTCTATTCACTTTCAGCGTAAACGACCAATACAAATACAAATACTTTAAATAAGAAACAGCCCAAATACAAATACCGAATAAAATACGTATTTTAAGTATTTTATTTTAAAATAATTTTATTTTAATACCCAAATACGATACACTGGTAATGTCCTTCGGGCAATTTTTTTGAAAAAAATTGTCTATAGACATGTAACGTGGGCCAAAGATAAACAGATTTTGGATCCAAGATTTCTAAATTTCAATCAATTTATAGTGTTTGCTTCGTTCTCCGTCTTGTCTTCTTTCACACTTACGAGTCATGACGTCACCGTTATCAAAATAATCGGTAATAACAAGCCAAGTCTTTCAACTTAGGCTTTTTCGCAGAAGCGTCAATTATTGGCGTCAATTATTGGACCAATAAACTAGTTTTGAATTAGAGAGTAATTGGCATTCAACTATAAAAACTAATTTACATATTTTTATATTTAAATATTTTTAATATAATAAATAAATAAATATATTTAAATATATTTAAATTTGCAATATAAAAAAATATATAAAAATCTACTGTTTAAAACATTTCGTTAAAGAAAAAAACTTACTGTTTAGTGATTGTTATACAGCCTTCTGCACTGACTGCAATGCATTGACAGTTATAAGGTTACGCAAACAAAAGCGAATTCACTGCCTAGGATTCGGCAACCAGCTAGGTAACAATTACGCAAATTAATTTTTTAAAACTGGAATAGAATCAAATGAAAAAGCCACTATACCACGTATCAAATTTCGACAGAATTTTGTACAAAATTTGGGGACGATTGGTCATTCAGGGAAGAAACGTATATGGAAATACATAATAGACCAAGATCGGATGCTGAGTTGCCAAGGCTGAATTCCGACCTGGGGTATTTTTCCTCTCGGGCCCTATAGGGAGGGAAATGAAAAATAATATATTTAATTAAGTTGTAGTTAGTTTTATTACAAAATCTTTTGGAATCGTGTACTATACCTCTGTGCTGATATAATACAAATTATTTTATCTCCAAAAAAGCTGTTATTTTTCCAGGAAACTTTTTGAAAGGTACTTGTTTACAATGTACCGTAGCATACGTAAAGTGATTGACTGTGACTAGTGACTGTAGTGTCAAACTGTTTTCGTTTTTTATGTCATGAGTAGTGTAGTTTGTGATGTCGGTAATGAGTTATTTGACACAATTAGTCTTTTTAAGTTATCTGATTATGCTAAAGTACTTATTCATAAGGAAAACTTAGAACGTAATTAATTATTTTATTTTATGACATTTTAGGGGGGGGGGAGGGTCAAAAACAGACATTTTTGGGTACGTTGTTTGGTTACTAATATACACCAAAATAAACAGAAAATATATTATTAAGATTCTTTATTATCTCTAGCATGTTTTGATGTTATATTTTACTTCGATTTTTATAGTTTAAGAACCACAAATTCCAATAAAATGTACCCCCCTTGGCCCCTTCCCGGCATCCATTGCGGCGGCCATTTTGATGACGCGCGTAATTCAAATTTGAATTCTAACTTCTCATTATTATTATTCCAACGTTTTAAATTACCAAGAATGTATGTAAACACAAGTACATTTTAAATAAAAACTCAATGTGTTTTAAGAGTAAGCAGCAAGTGTTTTATTCATAAACAACATAAAGCAAATACAATGAGTGAAGAGTGACACGAACAAATTGTTTTGATTATTTGATTATTTAATTACATTTTTACATTGAAAAATACCTAATTAGCTTTAATGGTTTATTCTTAGTTATTGATTCTAGGCTTAGAAGGTTGCTTTCTAATTGACTATTCAATTGTTGGTTGTTGCCCCGGTCAACCTAGTGGGATTCCGATACCTGGAAAAGGGAAAATAAAAGAGTGATGTCAGGGCTATAACATTAAAATTTTGTGAAATAAGTTACCTGTTTGATAATTGTGTTAATTTTTTTACAATGCCACAATAGATTAACTTCTTAATAAAAAAGTGTACTTCCCAACGTGGATGGAAAACGCAGCCAACACACTGAATGCAAATTTAAAGCTTTGGCTGAGTAACACTGTAAAAATTTTATGCATTTCGCTAATCCTAAATAAAATTCGTTAAATGGTAAGAAATTCATTAATATTACCTATCAAATAATAATATATTCTTACTTCTGTTCTAATGTGAAATTTGTTTCGTGGTTCTAAAAAAATTTCCCGATAGGGATTCTATCAAAACTCGCATTTCCCAACCCCCTGATACAGGCACCCCTACCCTTCTACAACGACCGGTGGATCGACCGACACTTTTTCTGAGACTTTACCCCAGAGATGGCGCTGATGGCGCGGCGATTTCAGGGGTGTCCGCACTAATCTTTCGTTCGTTTTTTTTTAGATGCTGTGCCGCTGAGATTGGTCTCCATTTGTAGAGGAAATAACTCAGCAGCTCCCGGTTGAGTCCCCGTTTTTATCGGCTGAACGACGAAGGAGTGTGGAGCAGTTTAGTCAGCCAACTCGAGTCGATTTCAGGGTCTCGTACGTATCCTTTATACGTTTTCTTATTTTAGATGCTGCGTCGCAAAACTTGACGTCGTGTTGTAGAGGAGATAACGCGGAGATTAACGAAGGGGTCCTGTCAATTATCGGCTCAACAATAAAGGAATGCGGAGCAATCTAAGAGCGACTCGACATTTCTGGAGATTTTTTGTCAGAGAGATGGCGCGTCGGTCATGAAGATAGGGAAAAATCAGGCCGTGAAGTTATTTTTCAAGGAGAGGGCTTTGTGCGTCGCCCGGCAACGGACAGGTTATTTCACAGGCCGTGTGAGCTCCATTGTTTCGATCATGGTCGTCTACATAAAAAGGGGCAACTACGGAACGCCGTTTGATCCACTTTTTACTAGGGGCCCTCACTCCGTTCAGGAAGTTTCCGATAGGGTACGGCATGGTCGCCAATTCGCCATAATATCTCGGAAACCGTTTGCTAAAAAAGGCAAAACAGACTCCGTATACATGTCCTATGAGGCGTGCGCTGATCTGGTTAAAAACCATAAATGAAGTTGGTGCGCTAACAGAACTGTTTTCGTTAATTTTTTAAACGGCTAGTCTAAAGAGAAAACCAATGACTAAATTGAAATCAGCGTTCAATTTCGATTATGTCGTCTGATTTTTGGAGAATTTCAAGAGATGTCATTTTTGGCCGATTTTGACAAAAGTGGAAAGGTTTTCCCCCCCCCCTTTCTTCATTTTTGGCCAAATTTCAAATTTGGCTTAAAATACATGATTTAGATTCAGAATTGAATGAAAATCACGGAAATCAGGTTTATTTTTCTATTGGTCTTATAGTTTTTTATTTACATTTTAAAAACCATAAATGAAGTTGGTACGCTAACAGAACTATTTTCGTTAATTTTTTAAACGGCTAGTCTAAAGAGAAAACCAATGACTAAATCGAAATTGGCGTTCAATTTCGATTATGCCGTCTGATTTTTGGAGAATTTCAAGAGATGTCATTTTTGGCCGATTTTGGCAAAAGTGGAAAGGCTATACCCTTCCCACTTTTTCATTTTTGGCCAAATTTCAAATTTGGCTTAAAATACATGATTTAGATTCAGAATTGAATGAAAATCACGGAAATCAGGTTTATTTTTCTATTGGTCTTATAGTTTTTCATTTACATGTTAAAAACCATAAAAAATTAACGAAAACAGTTCTGTTAGCGCACCAACTTCATTTATGGTTTTTAACCAGATCAGCGCACGCCTCATAGGACATGTATACGGAGTCTGTTTTGCCAGAAGAGCAAACGGTTTCCGAGATATTATGGCGAATTGGCGACCAGGCCGTACCCTATCGGGAACTTCCTGAACGGAGTGAGGGCCCCTAGTTTCCCGATAGGGATTCGATCAAAACTCGCATTTCCCAACCCCCTGATACAGGCACCCTTACCCTTCTACAACGACCAGTGGATCGACCGACACTTTTTCTGAGACTTTACCCCAGAGATGGCGCTGATGGCGCGGCGATTTCAGGGGTGTCCGCACTGATCTTTCGTTCGTTTTTTTTTTAGATGCTGTGCCGCTGAGATTGGTCTCCATTTGTAGAGGAAATAACGCAGCAGCTCCCGGTCGAGTCCCCGTTTTTATCGGCTGAACGACGAAGGAGTGTGGAGCAGTTTAGTCAGCCAACTCGAGTCGATTTCAGGGTCTCGTACGTATCCTTTATACGTTTTCTTATTTTAGATGCTGCGTCGCAAAACTTGACGTCGTGTTGTAGAGGAGATAACGCGGAGATTAACGAAGGGGTCCTGTCAATTATCGGCTCAACAATAAAGGAATGCGGAGCAATCTAAGAGCGACTCGACATTTCTGGAGATTTTTTGTCAGAGAGATGGCGCGTCGGTCATGAAGAGAGGGAAAAATCAACCGCGAAGTTATTTTTTCAAGGCGAGGCTTTGTGCGTCGCCCGGCAACGGACAGGTTTTTTCACTAGGGGCCCTCACTCCGTTCAGGAAGTTCCCCATAGGGTACGGCCTGGTCGCCAATTCGCCATAATATCTCGGAAAACGTTTGCTCTTCCGGCAAAACAGACTCCGTATCCATGTCCTATGAGGCGTGCGCTAATCATCAACGCCTTCATCCCGCCTTCCCACTTTTGTCAAAATCGGCCAAAAATGACATCTCATGAATTTCTCCAAAAATCAGACGGCACAATCGAAATTGAACGCTGATTTCGATTTAGTCATTGGTTTTCTCTTTAGACAAGCCGTTAAAAAAATTAACGAAAAGAGTTCTGTTAGCGCACCAACTTCATTTATGGTTTTTAACATGTAAATGAAAAACTATAAGACCAATAAAAAAATAAACCTGATTTCCTATGAGGCGTGCGCTGATCATCAACGCCTTCATCCCGCCTTTCCACTTTTGTCAAAATCGGCCAAAAATGACATCTCTTGAAATTCTCCAAAAATCAGACGGTATAATCGAAATTGAACGCTGATTTCGATTTAGTCATTGGTTTTCTCTTTAGACTAGCCGTTTAAAAAATTAACGAAAACAGTTCTATTAGCGCACCAACTTCATTTATGGTTTTTAAAATGTAAATGAAAAATTATAAGACCAATAGAAAAATAAACCGGATTTCCGTGATTTTCATTCAATTCTGAATCTAAATCATGTATTGTAAGCCAAATTTGAAATTTGGTCAAAAATGAAAAAGTGGGAATGGTATAGCCTTTCCACTTTTGTCAAAATCGGCAAAAAATGACATCTCTTGAAATTCTCCAAAAATCAGACGGTATACTCGAAATTGAACGCTGATTTCGATTTAGTCATTTTTTTTCTTTAGACTAGCCGTTTAAAAAATTAACGAAAACAGTTCTGTTAGCGCACCAACTTCATTTATGGTTTTTAAAATGTAAATGAAAAATTATAAGACCAATAGAAAAATTAACCTGATTTCCGTGATTTTCATTCAATTCTGAATCTAAATCATGTATTTTAAGCCAAATTTGAAATTTGGGCAAAAATGAAAAAGTGGGAAGGATATAGCCTTTCCACTTTTGTCAAAATCGGCAAAAAATGACATCTCTTAAATTTCTCCAAAAATCAGACGGCATAATCGAAATTAAACGCTGATTTCGATTTAGTCATTGGTTTTCTCTTTAGACTAGCCGTTAAAAAAATAAACGAAAACAGTTCTGTTAGCTCACCAACTTCATTTATGGTTTTTAACATGTAAATGAAAAACTATAAGACCAATAGAGAAATAAACCTGATTTCCGTGATTTTCATTTAATTCTGAATCTAAATCATGTATTTTAAGCAAAATTTGAAATTTGGACAAAAATGAAAAAGTGGGAAGGGTATAGCCTTCCCACTTTTGTCAAAATCTACCAAAAACGACATCTCTTGAAATTCTCCAAAAATCACACGGAATAATCCAAATTGAACGCTGATTTCGATTTAGTTATTGGTTTTCTCGTTAAACCAGCCGTTTCAAAAATTAACGAAACAGTGCTGTTAGCGCAACAACTTAATTTAGGGTTTTTAAAGATTTAATCAAAAACTATAAGACCAATAGGAAAATAAACCTGATTTTCGTGATTGTCATTCAATTTTGATTCGAATTCATGTATTTTAAGCAAAATTTGAAATTTGGCCAAAAATGAAAAAGTGGGAAGGGTATAGCCTTCCCACTTTTGTCAAAATCTACCAAAAACGACATCTCTTGAAATTCTCCAAAAATCGAACGGAATAATCGAAATTGAACGCTGATTTCGATTTAGTTATTGGTTTTCTCGTTAAACCAGCCGTTTCAAAAATTAACGAAACAGTGCTGTTAGCGCAACAACTTAATTTAGGGTTTTTAAGGATTAAATCAAAAACTATAAGACCAATAGGAAAATTAACCTGATTTTCGTGATTTTCATTCAATTTTGTTTCGAATTCATGTATTTTAAGCAAAATTTGAAATTTAAAAAATGAAAAAGTGGGAAGGGTATAGCCTTCCCACTTTTGTCAAAATCTACCAAAAACGACATCTCTTGAAATTCTCCAAAATCACACGGAATAATCGAAATTGAACGCTGATTTCGATTTAGTTATTGGTTTTCTCGTTAAACCAGCCGTTTCAAAAATTAACGAAACAGTGCTGTTAGCGCAACAACTTAATTTAGGGTTTTTAGGATTAAATCAAAAACTATAAGACCAATAGGAAAATAAACCTGATTTTCGTTATTTTCATTCAATTTTGATTCGAATTCATGTATTTTTAGCAAAATTTGAAATTTGGCCAAAAATGAAAAACTGGGAAGGGGTATAGCCTTCCCACTTTTGTCAAAATCTACCAAAAACGACATCTCTTGAAATTCTCCAAAAATCACACGGAATAATCGAAATTGAACGCTGATTTCGATTTAGTAATTGGTTTTCTTGTTAAACCAGCCGTTTCAAAAATTAACGAAACAGTGCTGTTAGCGCAACAACTTAATTTAGGGTTTTTAAGGATTAAATCAAAAACTATAAGACCAATAGGAAAATAAACCTGATTTTCGTGATTTTCATTCAATTTTGGTTCGAATTCATGTATTTTAAGCAAAATTTGAAATTTGGCCAAAAATGAAAAAGTGGGAAGGGTATAGCCTTCCCACTTTTGTCAAAATCTACCAAAAACGAAATCTCTTGAAATTCTCCAAAAATCACTCGGATTAATCGAAATTGAACGCTGATTTCGATTTAGTTATTGGTTTTCTCGTTAAACCAGCCGTTTCAAAAATTAACGAAACAGTGCTGTTAGCGCAACAACTTAATTTAGGGTTTTTAAGGATTAAATCAAAAACTATAAGACCAATAGGAAAATAAGCCTGATTTTCGTGATTTTCATTCAATTTTGATT
Source organism: Daphnia magna (assembly GCF_020631705.1). Taxonomy (NCBI): domain Eukaryota; kingdom Metazoa; phylum Arthropoda; class Branchiopoda; order Diplostraca; family Daphniidae; genus Daphnia; species Daphnia magna. The sequence continues at coordinate 10,486,177 of NC_059189.1, read as the reverse complement.
CGAATTCATGTATTTTAAGCAAAATTTGAAGTTTGGCCAATAATGAAAAAGTGGGAAGGGTATATAGCCTTTCCACTTTTGTCAAAATCGGCCAAAAATGACATCTCTTGAAATTCTCCAAAAATCAGACGGTATAATCGAAATTGAACGCTGATTTCGATTTAGTCATTGGTTTTCTCTTTAGACTAGCCGTTTAAAAAATTAACGAAAACAGTTCTGTTAGCGCACCAACTTCATTTATGGTTTTTAAAATGTAAATGAAAAACTATAATACCAATAGAAAAATAAACCTGATTTCCGTGATTTTCATTCAATTCTGAATCTAAATCATGTATTTTACCACTCACTAATACTCATACTCTTCTTTCTTCTTACCAGGCTTCAGCATCACTTAGAGGATGACCAACATCAATGTTTCTTTTTACTTTCTTTGCAAGACACTTGTTGGTTTCAGACATCAATGCCTCTAATATTCCTGTCCACACAAAGCAGGAAAAGCTTCTTGGCTCAAGGGTCATCTCAAGCAAGTCCAAAGTCATAAACTTCCGAGAGAAGAATTTTTTTACCGTCTAATACTATAAATAATAAAAATTTAGCTAATATTGTCACACGAGTTGTATTTGGACAAGAACAAACGAATACAACAAGTGATGACATCAATTCTAAACAATGGTTTAACTCAAACAAAAGGGATAACCATTACCAAAAGTTGGAGAAGCGTCTGAAGACCTCTTGGGAAACCAGGGAACTCCTCTTACGGAGCCCAGCTCCGGGAGCTCACCCGATGGAGACTCATCTAACGCAGATTCGGGGCAGCGTTTTATACCGTCGCGCGAATTACTCCCCTCCCGGACTGCATATCTGCGTATCTTTCTTAGAGCGGACTTCTCCCGATAATTTCTTCACCACGATCGCAGCGTTGTCCAAGGAGCGGATGACTCATCTCTGTGAAGAGATAACCAATCTCCCTTTTCACCCGCGACAATATCAACATGCCATAGAGTTGTATGTTAAAGCAAACTGCAAACTAAAAATACTGTTGATAGGTTTTTTTATGCCTATTTATACAAACCAGCATTGTTTAGTTCAGGATAGAAGGGCAGAAATTCTCAATATTTTCCATTGGAATGTTTTCTCTGGGATTGATGTATTCACGATGCACACTGTGTGTAAAGCTGCTGATAGTGACCATACCTGAAGAAACACATTAATAATGAAGGTGTGTGCAAAAGCAGAATCCTTGTGGTTGGCATGAAGATATGGCAAATTTATATCTAGTCGAAGAAAAACCATGGATATAAATTTAAAAATAACAGTAATTAAAATGCAACATGTGATAAACAAAAGATACGCTCAAAAAGTCTAAACTATTCTCAGATAGAATGTGTTGTTTACCGCTGACTAATTATATTGTTGCAATTGCACTGTTTGTTTGTCTCGAGTCACATGTAACTCATTCCACGGTTGGAGATGCAAGATTAATTGTTGAAGGAAAAAATACTGCTAAAACAAAACAAAGTCCTTGAGGCACTCAAGGACTTCACCTAGCTGCCAACAAAGTGAGACATTATGGCATGACTAATTGGATAATGCCTTAAATACCTTTATTAATCAATACGCTCACCAACGGAGCTTTGTTATTGTGCAACGCTCATCGAGGTGCAAACACGCGTACACTTCCAACGTGCGTGTCAAGATCTCGTCAAGTTGTCATTCATTAATATACAATGCTGATCGAAATCGGCCTAACAATCGATCGATAAATTCAATATGTTGTAGACTCCTCCTCCCTTGAAGGCGTCGTCTATCGAAATCGCTACATGGCAGTACAAGTTGTTTATTTATTTGCTAAATATGCCGTCTGATTTTTTGAGAATATCAAGAGATGTCATTTTTGGCCGATTTTGACAAAATGGAAAGGCTATACCCTTCCCACTTTTTCATTTTTGGCCAAATTTCAAATTTGGCTTAAAAATACATGATTTAGATTCAGAATTGAATGAAAATCACGGAAATCAGGTTTATTTTTCTATTGGTCTTATAGTTTTTCATTTACATGTTAAAAACCATAAATGAAGTTGGTGCGTTAACAGAACTGTTTTCGTTAATTTTTTAAACGGCTAGTCTAAAGAGAAAACCAATGACTAAATTGAAATCAACGTTCAATTTCCATTATGCCGTCTGATTTTTGGAGAATTTCAAGAGATGTAATTTTTGGCCGATTTTGACAAAAGTGGAAAGGCCTTCCCACTTCCCTTCCCACTTTTTCATTTTTGGCCAAATTTCAAATTTGGCTTATAATGTTTCTAGAAAAAAATAATCTTAAATGGCATGTAAATTTAATATGGAAATGAAGCTTAATCATTTCTTTATTGTTAAAAACAAAAATTATAATTTTCGATCAATTACTGTAGATAATATTAACGTTTTAAAAAAATAGTGTTTATCGGGAAATCGGGACAGCTGTTTTTGACTAAAATGGGACTTTAGTGGGCGGGTTTGGCCTTCAAGCCCATCAATCATCACCGAGCTCATGACGCCATTACTGTTCCTTACGATGATCACAAGCAATCGATTATTCAGCATATTAATCGATTACAATAAGCCCAACCCCCACCTATCTTGTAATAAGGGTTTTTATCATATAAGAAAAAAATTTTATTAACACAATAGTCAAATTGAAACATTTATTAACTTTTAGAGTCTATGCAGTGGGACGCTATTTCAATTTTTACAAATTTTTTTAATGAATTTTTAGGCGAAAACGGAGGACATCCCTCACCACCCACCCTAGTGTCCTCACTTACCCCTCAAAATAGGCTCCTCCCACAAATCTAAGAAAACTTTAAAGGTCTTATATGGGAAAATGGTTTATTATTAAATTATATAAAAAATATGGGGGGTACATTATGTTAGAAATTCCAGAACCCGAACCTGATGGTTCAGGGACGGACAATTAGAAAGGAAGTCAAACGGAGAAGTAATGAGATAGATCGGCGTAACAAGAAGACAAAAGACCGTAGAAATTAGATGTGAGATGAGGGATAAAAGAGTTAAGATCATAACAAAAGTTAAGATCATAACAACGTTTCAAATACAAAAACAGGAAAAAATAGAATAGTAAGAGAAGTTGTCACTAGATGGCGCCACACGGAACCAATCAGAGACCAGTTCCTGAAATCGTCGCTAGATGGCGCCACACGAATCTAGTCAAAAATTAATTACTGTATTCCTCACTAGATGGCGCCACACGGAATTTAAGTTCAGAAATAGTTCGGGTAGCTATCGCTAGATGGCGCCACTAGGAGCTGGGTATTTGATTCAGAAATCCAACGTTAGATGGCGCCACTAACGCCCTGCCAAAATATCTTTTAGTTTACTATATCGACGCTAGATGGCGCCAGTAAGATCCTGCCGAGAGGGCACCTGGTATCGGAGCTGACTACTAGATGGAGTCGCTTCAACTAGTCCATCAATATCAACTAGTTGATACGCATCAACTAGTGATAGACTCAGTTAGATAACCAACTAGGACTGGTCCATAAGTATCGGCTAGATGATAAGATTCGACAAGGTGGCATCGAGTTCAAGACCACCAAACTAGAATTATCAGAAGACCCGCCACAAGATGGCGCCACCAGTAATTGTTAACAAATAAATAGAGATCGGCAACTATAATTAACCGGTTATTCCGTTACCATGGTTACAAGGTTAACCGGTTAATTCGTTTCTCAGTTCATTCACCTCACAAGGTCACGCGCGGAAAGAAGAATAGAAGATCGAGACGACATCTACGCCAGCGCCAAAATTATTGTTACGTTTAGATTAATTCTCTGTCAACGGTGTTTTTATAATTGGTATATAAGGGGCCTGAAATAGGCCTCATTAATACACACTATTTTTCCACCGATTTTCCCGGCTTCGTCTACTTCATTGGTATTGTTGTTTTTGATTGTCTTTTCATTGTTGGTTTTTTGTCGCACTCGTCCCGGCTGTTGCTGTGTGGTTATCGCCATTGTTGTTGTCACTCGTTAACGCCGTTGCTGCTCTTCCGGCTCCATCCACGACTTGTTTCCACGCTGCCACCTCCGCCGATCCTGCAATTCAAGACTTCAATTCAAGACTTCAAAAGTAATAATAATAATATTCTAAACTTTTCTTGATCTATAATTATTGCTGCTGTGTCGCGGCAATAACCGCCATTCTTTTCCGTCCTTTACGGCAAACTTCTTCGTTATACTGTCACCCTATAAGGTGACAGGTTGGCCAATACATAAATATACATACGCTGGAACTTCGGTGCTAGGCCAGAAAAAATATACATAAAACGCTGACACTCCGGTGTTAGGCCTAAAAGAAAACAAAATTAGATAAAAATATACGTTGAGAAATTACCTGATTCGGCAGTCTCCAACATAAAGTTTCAGTAAACTTTAAACATTACCGTATGGAATACATAAAAACAAAATAATAAATTAATTTAATGATTAGTTTGGGAGATATAGGGGGAAAACGAAAACCGTCCTGGCTTACTCCAGTCTCCCCTACCCTTCCCACTTTTTCATTTTTAAAAAATGAAATACATACTAAAATACATGATTTAGATTCAGAATTGAATGAAAATCAGGTAAATCAGGTTTATTTTTCTATTGGTTTATAGTTTTTCATTTACATGTTAAAAACCATAAATGAAGTTGGTGCGCTAACAGAACTGTTTTCGTTAATTTTTTTAACGGTTAGTCTAAAGAGAAAACCAATGACTAAAATGAAATCAGCGTTCAATTTCCATTATGCCGTCTGATTTTTGGAGAATTTAAAGAGATGTCATTTTTGGCCGATTTTGACAAAAGTGGAAAGGCAATACCCTTCCCACTTTTTCATTTTTGGCCAAATTTCAAATTTGGCTTAAAATACATGATTTAGATTCAGAATTGAATGAAAATCACGGAAATCAGGTTTATGTTTTTATTGGTCTTATAGTTTTTCATTTACAAGTTAAAAACCATAAATGAAGTTGGTGCGCTAACAGAACTGTTTTCGTTAATTTTTTAAACGGCTAGTCTAAAGAGAAAACCAATGACTAAATCGAAATCAGCGTTCAATTTCGATTATGCCGTTTGATTTTTGAAGAATTTCAAGAGATGTCATTTTTGGCCGATTTTGACAAAAGTGGAAAGGCTATACCCTTCCCACTTTTTCATTTTTGGCCAAATTTCAAATTTGGCTTAAAATACATGATTTAGATTCAAAATTGAATGAAAATCACGGAAATCAGGTTAATTTTTTTATTGGTCTTATAGTTTTTCATTTACATGTTAAAAACCAGAAATGAAGTTGGTGCGCTAACAGAACTGTTTTCTTTAATTTTTAAAACGGCTAGTCTAAAGAGAAAACCAATGACTAAATCGAAATCAGCGTTCAATTTCGATTATGCCATCTGATTTTTGGAGAATTTCAAGAGATGTCGTTTTTGGCCGATTTTGACAAAAGTGGGAAGGCTATAACCCTTTCCACTTTTTCATTTTTGGCCAAATTTCAAATTTGGCTTAAAATACATAATTTCGATTCAGAATTGAATGAAAATCACGAAAATCAGGTTTTTTCCTATTGGCCTTCCCACTTTTTCAATTTTTGCCAAATTTCAAATTTTGCTTAAAATACATGATTTCGATTCAGAATGGAATGAAAATCACGGAAATCAGGTTTATTTTTCTATCGGTCTTTTAGTTTTTTATTTAAACGTTAAAAACCATAAATTAAGTTGGTGCGCCAACAGCACTGTTTTCGTTAATTTTTAAAACGGCTAGTTTAACGAGAAAACCAATGACTAAATCGAAATCAGCGTTCAATTTCGATTATGCCGTCTGATTTTTGGAGAATTTCATGAGATGTCGTTTTTGGCCGATTTTGACAAAAGTGGGAAGGCGGGATGAAGGCGTTGATGATCAGCGCACGCCTCATAGGACATGTATACGGTTTCCGAGATATTTTGGCGAATTGGCGACCATGCCGTACCCTATCGGGAACTTCCTGAACGGAGTGAGGGCCCCTAGTACAGCAATTTCCCGATAGGGATTCTATCAAAACTCGCATTTCCCAACCCCCTGATACAGGCACCCTACCCTTCTACAACGACCGGTGGATCGACCGACACTTTTTGTGAGACTTTACCCCAGAGATGGCGCTGATGGCGCGGCGATTTCAGGGGTGTCTACACAAATCTTTCGTTCGTTTTTTTATTTTAGATGCTGTGCCGCTGAGATTGGTCTCCTTTTGTAGAGGAAATAACGCAGCAGCTCCCGGTCGAGTCCCCGTTTTTATCGGCTGAATGGCAAAGGAGTGCGGAACAGTTTAGTCGGCCCATTCGAGTCGATTTCAGGGTCTCGTACGTATCTTTTATACGTTTTCTTATTTTAGATGCTGTGGCGCAAAACTTGACGTCATGTTGTAGAGGAGATAACGCGGAGATTAACGAAGGGGTCGTGTCAATTATCGGCTCAACGATAAAGGAACACGGAGCAATCTAAGAGCGACTCGAAGTTTTGGGAGATTTTTTTCAGAGAGATGGCGCGTCGGTCATGAAGATAGGGAAAAATCAGGCCGCGAAGTTGTTTTCAAGGCGGGGCTTTGTGCGTCGCCTGGCAACGGACTGGTTTTTCCACAGGCCGTGTGAGGCTATCAACATGGTCGCACTACATATGTATTAAGGTAACACCTATTGCACCTCACACAGCGTTGCCAAACTATATCAATTTTTCATTTATTTTATTTTTTTTTTTTTTCCCCGTAACTCTGATTAAGATACTTATTATAATTTAAAATCCGAATGGAGCTTCTTTTTTCTTTTTTATTTGTTTGTTTCCCAAAGGTAATTTACTACCGCTAGATGACGTTTAACTTGACACTAGTTCGTCCAGTTTGAACGTTTCTTAAACAAACTGTTTGCCCATCGATATAACTAACTTGCTCTACTTGATTACTCACAGCCTCAGTCGTCAGTTTTTCCGGAAGAGCAAATGGTTTCCGGGTTTCTGTGTGGCGAATTGGCGTCCAGACGTTTGCGTCTCGTAAATGGACGTAGATTGTTTACATTTTGGCTGGTCGATTCGCCATTGTTTGCAGCCCTAATTTATAATATAATAATAATAATTAAATTGTCGTCGTTTGATCTTAAAACAATTTATTTGAGATGAGCAGTGCAATCACCATGGCAATCACTTCCAAAGAACAAATTCCGCTTTTTATATATAATGTGGAACAGTCTAGCAGAAGTGGAAAGTTAAAGACTTTCAGAAATTCTTGGACCATTTTTATTTTTTTAAATTATACAAGCATTTTTAAATTAAAATCCAAAAAATGTCATAGACTCCTGGCTCCTCCACTATGGCTATTTTCCCTTTCAGAAAAGGGGTACCCTCTTGCGGGGATTACTATAAAAAACCCGGGTTTTTGGGTCGGGGCGGTCAGGGCGAAAGAGTGATTTTCCGCCTGGTGAGAGCGCCTCTTGCGGGTGTGTTGTTCCACTCCGCGCAGAAAATCCATTTGTCGAGAGATGGCAGTCCCACCAGGCGGAAAATCACTCATGCACCCCCGACCATTCCCCGACCCAAAACCCTCGCTTTTTTGTCCCTTTTCTAAGAGGGAAAATAGCCATAGTGGAGGAACCAGTGGTCTATGTTTTAGCATATCAATTTCAAGCAATCACCAACTGAACACTGTTATACCATTTCTTGTAACAAATTTAATGTAATTTTTTTTTTCAAAGTACAGGTACCATGGTTTTGAGAATAAACAAATGTCTTCTACTCCTGAAATATCATACATACAGTATAATATGAATTACCATTTTGGTTTATAATTAGATTGCCATTTTTTAAAACGAAATATGTTTGGTCATGAACGTCTTAACTTTGGCGTCTATGTGATCAAAACAAGGTATAAGGAAATAGTATTGTGACTCTGGTAACAATATGATGGTCATACTATAACAACAAAGCCAAAAACGTACTGGGAAATCATCACAAATCTAAGAGCAAGAAAGTTAATAAAGTAATTAAATAAGCAAGTAAACCTACACTGGTCTCAATGCTTGTTCTTTTCCTAATACTTAAATGCTTAATAATCTTATTTTTATAAATTTTACAGTGACATTTACATGCTGGGCAGTTTTGTACACTAACATTCTACAATTGAGGCTAATAAAATAGGGGCAACAAGCACACCCAGAAACTAATATAACTTTGTTACATACTCAACAGGTAGGCAAGATTGGATACAAGCCCTAAGAACTAACAGTTATTCAGCATGGAAAATGAATTTCAGGCGGTCAATCAAGAAAGTAGACAAGAAAAAATTCATTGAGATTTTCAAATAGCAGTTCTTGGAATTTGCTCCTGTAATAGCATTTATAAAAAAACTGCTGTTTGTTTCTGTCGATTCTCATAATAGTACAAAGACATCAGATTAAGGCTTAATCTGATCGCGACGATCGTGCCCGAACATCGTGGGGCCGAGCCCTAAATTAAGGCGTATCCTTTCGGTTTTAAGTTGTATATTTTATGCAGAATCAAAAATCCTTTGTTCTTTTCGTCCAAGCAACAAGCGTAGACGTGAATCGTCGTAGAATGTACCTTTCCTGCTTTTGTGTCCAAAGTAAGACTCACATTCAGTGATAAATATTCCTCTCCCTCTTGGTACGACCTGAAAGCATTGAAATTATTATATGGATAATTGATTGCCTAACAATGAAATACTATTTATTTAAGTTAATTTTGTTTATCAGAAGGAGAAACGTAGTATACACGGACTAAATGTGAAATCCAGCTACAACTATGAAAATAGATCAAAAGGATGAAAAATTGTAAAACATTACTTTTCTCTAGTGTGGAGGGCCGTTTTGCATCCGACCGGCGTACTTTAGTAAATGAACACTAAGCTCACCGTGGCGACCGAACTCGCATTTTGATCAGATACGCTTTGCCGGAACTGATTGTCTTTGATTTGGCAGGGACATGATATCGGTAGATCGACGCTCCTTAGAATCCACCACACTTTCTATCCTCGGGTACGTTGGTAATTAACCAGCTATGAAAATGAATCAATGGGATTTTAAAATAGCCAATAGTTAACCATTAACATGAAATGGACGAACAATTGATGGATCCAATCCAACAACAAGGAATTTTCAAAAGGATGATTGAATTATAGTTGACGACGAATGGCAAGTCCCACAAGATCAGTGTCGGAATTCAGCACTGAAGGGGCCTGTAAAAACTGGAATGAAAATTCGTGATTTTAAACAAAATTCAGTGTTAAATTGAGAACATTCAAATTTTCATAAATTGGCAATTACATTATAAAAGGATGTAGTTTAAAAAGCACTTGAGCTTACATAGTTTTCGACCTTTGAATTTTCAAAGTACAACCATGTGAACTTGTTACTACTAAAGACAAACAAAACAAACAGCAAAGATTAAAACTTACCAAGCAAGCGAAGTCCTGAGATGGGGTTGAAGCAACAGTACAGATGCAGTGGAAGACCCTTGCACGATTGTGAAATAAAAAGTTGGTTACCGCCTTATATACACGTTGACACGTTCTGCATTCTGGTTTCCCGGAATAAAAGTTGAGGGTAGAGGAACATAATTTTGAAGGTCGAAAGATTTCCACGTGATTTCAGAGATATGGCCGTTCTTTTGACCCAATCTCGTACAATGACCTTTCATAGACGAACAACCTTGGGCTATTCAATGACAAAAGAATCAAACCCAATTTTTCCCTTTCCAGCTCAGTAGATCACTCACCTGCACATTATGCACTACTGTAGATTTGTCGCTTTAATGGTCGGTGTAGTGATTCACACTTTCGCACATGAATCAAATTTGCGTTCACAAGCTGGATATCTTTCTTAATTTATGTATACACCAATCACGCACTAAAAAAGCACTGCACCAGCACTTGGTATTGCCTCTGCACTGGTTTAGTTTAGTTACATATGTCAAACCGTATTTTGCTGGGTCCTAAGATCTCACTCGTTGCTTTTGCATACCATTGTCCCGGCCATTTTTATTTTTTTGTATTTTTCTACTTCTTCGCACATTTTGCAAATTCCCCAATCCTAAACGACCAGTGCAATAATAACTGAACGTAATACGCAATG